>NC_063166.1:71027226-71168474 GCF_023159225.1 Perognathus longimembris pacificus | reverse complement strand
TGTCAGGGAAAAATCACATAGAGATCTGGGAAGAAGTGCAAGGGTGGGGCAGTCCTACAGAAAGGCAGGCTGGGGTCTGCCTAGAGAGTCAGGGAAGGCTGTTGGGAGGGACAGACTTGAACTCGGCAGCCTGTGGTTAGTTACCCAGTTAGGAGACACACAGACCGGAAGGGGCATGCCAGAGACAAGCGCTCTTAAATCCAGCCTTTTGGGGGACACCTTCATCACCTGCATAGGGTCCTTGTACCACTGGCATTATTATTTACTTAATATTTATTTTCAAAGCATCTTTCCCTTTTTTACTTAAATAAATTCAGCTTAAAAGGAGACTTTTATGACTGTCATAAATGAAAAGTCAGCATCACTTGCCATAAATAGAGGGTAACTGTAAAAATCAACACTATGAAAACCAAACAGGCATCCGTAAATTCTAGCCAGGGAAGGCGGCATGCTCTGAGCCTCCCTCTCCAATTTGCCTGGTAGCAAGGGACGCTGTGGAAGCTGTGCTTGTCACATTCAGAGCAGCACCAGCTTCTTTCTTAACCCTTGGAGGGTTCTGGGTTGCAGGTCCTGCCAGTGGAGCCAGCAGACCCTGCCCCAGCCCCAGCCTGGCTGCCTTCAGCCATGGCCCCAAGAAGCCACCTTACCACCTCCCTCTGAGGCCTGGAGCTCCTCCTGCCACTTACCTTTCAGGCCACTGATTCCTCCTGACCCCCTCCACCCAACCACCACGCACGCACACGGCAAGGCCTGGCACTCATTCGGGAAAGGCAAGGCCCGAAGCCCAGCTGGAAAGCAGATGCCTCCTTCTGCTGCTGCTCCAACTGGGGAAGCAACTTTCTCCTCAGAAAAATGGGGGAAGCGCATTGGTTTTTGTATTAGAATGAACAGGAATGCCTTGCAGAGAACAGCGCCGAATTCATGCATTTTGTATGAAATGGGAAACATCAAAGCAAGGCTGCCCCGTACCCTGCGATGGGAGGCTCTGTGCGCACAGGAAGGACGTGCTGATGTGTTGGCCAACCAGGAAAGGGGCCTGGGAGGAAGATGAGGGGCTGTGGTGCAGAGTCTGGGGGTTTCAGGGGAAGGGGCTGGGTTCCAACGCTCCCCTGGACTTGCTGTGTGACATCACCTGAGCTCTTCACTTCTCTGAGCTGCACCTGCAGCTCTGGTGGAGAGCTTATGCAGGTGTAGTGATCGCTTAGGTGTGCCGGACACACACCACGGGTCCCCACACCCAGAGTTCCCAAGCTGCCTCATCACTCAGTTGTAGACACGTTGGCACATTCGCCCGAGTGAGTGAAAAGAAAGAACACTTCTGAGCGCCCAAGCATAAGCACTGTGCCGGGCCTCAGTTTCCTCCTCTGTATAATGGGGATGACAGCAACTCCTCTCAAGGACCACTGTACAGCGGGAGTATACCACTGCCCAGAAGGAGACTGCCCGGCACATGCTCCACAGGTGCTTCCTGTCCTATTTAGGTAATTACTACTTTTGACAGAGAAACAATAGGCTTTTAAGTTGTTATGATAAAGGTGATGTACAGAGGGGTTACAGTCACGTAAGTCAGGGTAAAGAGTACATTTATTTCTTTTTAGACGCTGTCACCCCTTAGTTAATTATTTTAATTGAAGTGAGGTTCAAATCACATGAAAAAAATTTTTTTCTTTGGTCAGTTGTGGGGCTTGAACCCAGGGCCTGGGCACTGTCCCTGAGCCTCTTTGTGCTCAAGGCTAGCACTCTGCCACTTCATCACAGCTCCGCTTCTGATTAATTGGAGATAAGAGTCTTATGGGGGCTTTACTGCTCTGGGCTGGCTTCAAACCTCGATCCTCAGATGTCCGCCCTCCTCAGTGGCTAGGATTACAGGTGTGAGCCACCAGCATCCCGCCTTTTTTTTTTTAATAACCAGGTGTGAGCTTAGGGTTCCGTGCTCTTGCTCAGCTATTTTGCTCATGGCTGGCACTCCACCACTTGAGCCATGCCTCTACTTCTTGCTTTTCTTTTCTTTTTTTTCTTTCTTTTTTTGCTGGTTAATTGGAGATAAGAGCCTCACAGACTTTCCTATCCAGGTTGGCTTTGAACCCAAATCCTCAAATCTCAGCCTCCTGAATAGCTAGTGTCACAAGTGTAAGCCTTGGTGCCCCGCCAATGCACACATCATGTTAACATGCACTCGCAATGTTGTGCCACTGACATCTTCTCTAGACCTCCCCTCCCCCTCTTTCATCGCCCTCAAAGGCAGCCATCAGGCAGCTTCTCCCAGTCCACCTCCCCTAGCCCTGGGCTCCATCTCAGAGCTGAGCCCACTGTGGACAGTCCGGATCAATGGGGCATTAGGATGGTCCCTTCTGCGACTGGCTGCTTAGCATTGCGGCTGGCAGTCCAGCCACTGTGGCGGCCCGTGTGGTTTCATTACTTTTTAATAGAGGTGTTTCTTTCATGCAAGAAACTGTCCCATCAAATTTAGCAATCTGAGGAAGTGGCCCCTACACCTCTGAAAGACCAGGAAACTGAGGCTGGCGAAGGTGGGCGCCTGCTTCCGTTCTCCCTGCTGTGACACAGACTGAGAGAGGGAGGGTGGAGGAGCCGGTGTGGGCAGCTGAGGGCAGGGCGCCTCCCTGGGCCACACAGAGGCGCATATTGAGGGAGACAGCAGTGGAATTACAAATCTAGGGAGATTTAAGGAGAGCCAAAATCTTCTGGCACTCGCAGGACTGTGGGAGCCGAGCAGGTTTCCCCAAGGGATTCTGCCGGGGCCCCCTCCCCCACACGCATGCTGGGAGGAAGGAGACAGCCAAGCAAGGGTCAAAGCCCCAGCGGCATGGGGAGCAGGTGGACGTCCTGGCATTGTCTGTGTGGAGCTGTGGGAGCCCTTGCCCAGTAGCCCCATGCAAGGTTCCAGAGGCTAGGGGAGAGTGGGAACTGTGATTTGACCACGTACTCACCTGGCTCTACCCATGGAAGGTCGGAAGTTGCCACCAGACCCAGGTGGAACAGAGGAGTGAAGACAGGGGGAGGGGCAGACACCCAGAGTGCAACAGACAGATGAGGAATCAGAAAGTGGGGTGCAGAGACTCACAGAAATAATAGCCAAGGCCAGCACCCAGGATACCCCAGGACACGGGTTATGGGGGTACCAGCTGGTAGGGGGGCAGAGCATAGAACAACTGTGGCTCCACCCCTTCCAGGACCCTGGCCTGGGTTCAAATGTGACCCCTGCTCAGGACCTCTACCGCCCCTGATGGGGGTGAGGGGAGGGCACCCTAGGTTCCCGCTGTAAATAGGCGCGCTCAGGAGCTGGGCTGTTATGGACTTGATCCTCAGCCACACTTCCTCTAAACCACAGTCTCTTTATCAGCAAAGTGGACTCACACAGCTGAATAGATCAGGCACACAGCAGATAAGAGTACAACTCGCTGGCTACTCACATCTCCTCCCACGGGGTGGGGCTGGCACTGGCCTTCCCTGTCCAGGGCTCTGGTCCGTCCTCCTTTCCCCACCACAGAGACTAGCCGGACCTCTCCAAACACAACGGCTGTTCTAGAACCAGAGCGTCCCTGGCCCTTTGCACCTCTGGCTCCTTCTGCCCGGTAGGGGATTTAACATGACCAGACCCAGCCAGAAGGCAGCCTTTCTCTGGGCAAAGAAAGTCTGGGGAGGGGAGGTGGGGAGTTCGCCTGGAGTCCAGGACGGCTCCCTGCTGGGGAGTCTGCCGTCAAGGGGCCAGCAGGTGACTCTGGCCCTGCCTGAGGCCTCCCTTCCATTATTAGTGTGGCTTTGTTTTGACCGCTGTTTGCGCCACCACACTTGGTGGCTGGCCTGCGGGGCCTCCATTAGAGACCCCTTTCTTGGCCGATGACAGGCGGCAAACAGCTCCCCAGCGTGCCCCGCAGTAATTGCTGCTGCCTCCGAGGGCGGAAATGATTTTTTTTTTTTATAAACCTCACAAAGCAAAACAGACACCCTGCTGCCTGTTCTCCGCCTTCCTGCCTCAGCCTCGGCTGGGAGCCACTCCCGAGGATCTGAGATTCAGTGAAGACCCCCCCCTCACCCCCACCGGAGACACCCTCAAAATGCCAGGCTCCAAAAACCAAAGGGCTCAGCATGCACCCCGGCTTCCAGTGGGGTATGCCACCTCCCATCTGTCTAAACCTCAGCTTTCCCCGCTGCAGGATGGGCTCATTGACTGGTTGCCGGGGTGACTGGCCTGTGGGCCTGGACAGGGAGTCAGAGGCTCCTGGCCTTCAGGAGCTCCCAGCCAGCCTTGAGGAGAGCGAGGGACGTGAGCAAGGGAGCCTGCCGAGTGGGATGGATGTGGGGCAGGTCCACAGGAAGGAAGGAGCCTGGTGCAGTCAAGGACAGGAAAGGAACCAAGTGGGCACACACACACATACACACAGTTCCACAGTGTCTCCCCTCCAGCCCATATTTCCACCATGGCTACAGACTGAAGCCATCCCTGGTGTTCCATGAGCCCACAGAAGCAGTGAGGCTTCAAACCAAACTCAGGGCAAGGAGCCCCTTCTCCATTAAGAGCCACTCCACCCTCTCTCCCTCTCCCCTCCATCCTCTCTCCTCCACCCTCTCCCTTCCATTTGCTCTCCCTCCAGCTTTTCCCCCTCCATCCTCTGTCTACCTTCTCCCTTTCACCCATCTCTTTCCCTCTACTAGTTCCCCTCTGCTCTCTCCCTCTCCCCCTTCTCTCTTTCCACCCTTTCTCTTCTCTCGGTCTCCAGCCTCACCCCTCCAGCCCCCAAGTTCCCTTCCCCTCACCACAGCCACCTCAACCCAAGCACCAGCCCATCCCTGGGCCTTCCGTGCTCAGAAAACCTCCAGGGAGATGGGGTGTCACTCAGGGGCACAGCTCTTGTCTAGCACCAGAAGGGTCCTAGGTGCCATCCCGAGGATGGAAAGGAAAACAGAAAAAGCTTCCAGGCCTGCCCCAGCACTTTTCGGATAGGCAGGCACATGTCTCCAGAGGGGCCTGGGGAGAACAGGCAGCTGGCACAGCTCTCTCTAGCCTCTGCCATTCTCCTTCCAACCCCAGCTGTCCCAGGCCCAAGTCTAGCAGGAGTCTGCCTCCACCCAGAAGCCTGTCCTGACTGCAGCAGGACAGGGCGGCACTCCTAGGGGGAATTCTCCTGTGCCAGTCCCCAGGGAGCCCCTGCTCTTGCCCTCCTAAGATGCTTCGCCAGGGCAGGGGATAGGTAGGAAGAAGTCCTGAGTCCCAGCTGGCTCATCACAAACTCGCCTCAGTTTCCTCCCAAAAGCCACGAAGGCTGCTTCCCCTGGAACCTGAAAGAAGCTCAGCTCAAGAAGCTTAACAAAGCGTTTGAAACCACAGCAAAACCATTCAGCACTTTTTTTTTTTTTGAGGAACTGATAGGTGATCTTCCTCTGATTTCCAAGAGCACTGTGACCTCTGCAAAAATTAGGAACCCCTGGGCTAGACCAAAAGTTGTTCATTTACCTATCCATTCACTCATTCATTCATTCATTCAGCCTGATCTGGGGGAGGGTCATTTTGATATAGAGAACATATGCATTGACATCCTGAGATGCTATTTGAAGAGAGAGACAGAGAGATGGAGAGAGATGGAGACAGGTTGGGGGGGGGGAGAAGAAGAGCAAGGAAAGAGAGAAATGGAGGGGGAACATGAGAAGGGAGGAAGACAGGTGTGCAGGAGAGAGAGATTGAAAGGCAGAGGTACAGAGGAAGAGAGAGAGAAGGAGGGAGAAAGAGCAGGGAAAGAGAAATGGAGGGGAACATGAGAAAGGAGGAAGATGGTTGTGCAGGATAAAGATATGGAAAGAGATTGAAAGGAAGAGGGAGAGAGAGAGAGAGAGAGAGAGAGAGAGATCTGGAGAAGTAGAGACTACAGAAACAGAGAACAACCAAGAAACTTGGAGGAAAACAGACCCAGAAGAGAAAGACCCAGACAGGCAGGCAAGAACTTGAGTACTGCCCAGCCAGGCACTGCCAGCCCCCCAGGGGCTGACCCCCGCCTCCAGGGGAATCAGTGAGAGGGACAAAGGCCTCCCTATAGTGGTCCCCAACCTGGTCCATTGAGCCAAGAAGCTAAGGGTCCCTTCCAATCTGCCATTATCCCACAAACCACAGTCACCCAAAAGGCTCCAGGCACACACTCAAACAGAAAACCCTCTTTCACTGGAGCAGCATGCAGGAGCTGTCAGGGCTCAGCACATTCCTCTAACAATGCCAGCCAGAGACCGAGGGGCCGGGGGCCGGTGCTTCCAGGCAGAGCTGGGCTGTTAGTACCCCAGAAGCCATGTCCCCAGTAGAGCCGAGAAACCAGGGCTATGGCAGTGGAGTTCTGGCTCTGGGATCCAGGCACATCTGTGGCTGTGAAATGGGTGTGCCCCTGGTGCATGTGTGCGTGCGTATGTGTGTGTGTGTGTGTGTGTGTGTATCAAGTGAAAAGAAGGTGGGAGGTGTGCAGAGAAAGGGCATTTGGATCAGACCCTCTAAAAATCTCCTTGGACTGGGGGCAATCCCAGCCCTCCCACCGTCCCACCCCACCGGTTGGTTGCGGGGACAAAGGACAGGGCTCAGGAAGATGCAGCAGGAATACTTTTAGAAGGTTGGAACTTTTAAGAACTGATTGTTGTTCAGATGGTGAAACTGAGGCACGGGAAATACGCTAGATCAGGGCAAAGGTAGGCAAACTCAGTATGTCTGCCCGCCACAGCCCAGGCAGGACGCAGCTCTTGCACTTTCACTGAGCTGGAACAAAGGCACAGAGGGCTGCTGTCTCCACCCCTTAGCACCGGGGACAGAGAAGGCCCACCCCTTCCACATCCCCTGCTGGGCTGGCTCCACCCACCGGGCCCCGGGGCTAGCACTCTTTGGTGTGTGACAGATCTTTATTAAACGCCCACTGTGTTCAGCTTCTCTGCCCACTTCTGCGGTCTGGCCTCTCTTGGGAAATAAGGAAGTCCCTCCCTAACATCCCAGCTCTGGGAAGGCCCAGCTTGAACACCTTGTGTGAAGTTGCAGGGCGGGGGGGGGGGGGGGCTCATGATGGGACCCCCCCCACCCTGCGCAGGAGATGAGCCCCCTCCCAGGTAATGTCATTCTTGCTATTTAAATCTCTTCATCATTCAAACCCAGCTATTCTTCACGGGTTTACTTGTCTGTCTCTCCCACTAGATTGACACCTCCGAGGTAGCAAGAACCCCACCTGTCCCCCTCCCTGGCCTATCCTCAGGGGCTAAGACAGCCTGGCAAGTGGCAGGTGCTCCCTGGCATCTGTAGAGGGGAGAAGGACCAGCTCCACGGGGCCAGGGGTGCCCTGTGCGTTGCCTCAGTCCAGTCCCGTCTGCTGTGGAGCCCCGCAAACCCGCCTGTGTGCATCACTGTGAGGCCTGGGACTCATGGAGGGCCCTAGGGAGCCTCTCAGAATAGGAGCTGAGGCCCTCGAGGAAGGGGAGGAGCCTCCCATCCACTGCCCTTCCCCATAGTACTGGGCACTGCACGGAACCGGCTGGGTGGGCTCCAGACCCCATGGCCAGCACTGGAAGTGGGTGTGTTCCTCTCCCAGTTAGATCACTGCCCCATTCTGATGGAAGAGACTTTGGTGACCCGGGGAGAGGGAGGGTCTCCATCTTGGGCCCTTCTGATGTGTTCTATAGGTATCCTATGGGGCCCAGCCCCCTCAGGAAGTCCCTGCAGTGGCCAGTGGGCATAAAAAGTGGGTCATACATGTTTTTCCCAGGATGCAGGAACTCTGAACTCTAGCTGTCCAGCTGGCCCAAATTCCCTTCCAAGCTGAGACACTGCCCGCAGCCCTATCCGCTGCTGGTCTGATCCTTAGAGTCCCGGACTGTGGCCAAGGCCCTGGAAACGGGCTCCTTTCAGAGCTCTTTCCCCTCTTCTTTCTGAACCCGCCCCCCCCCCCCCCCCAGGTAGCTCTGGTCTGGCTCCCATCCACGGCTCTGCAGCCCCCACAGTGTGCAACACAGAGGTTGCCAAACTCCTTCCTTCCGCCAATGCCCAGTCTTCAGACCCAGCTGTGCCTTCTCCTGTGTGCCTTCTCCCTCCCCTTGGGTGTCTCCTCCCTCCTTCCTTGGACACGACAGGATCTTGGGTCCTGGTCCTCGAGCCAGATTCCTGGGTTCAAATATGACTTCCTGAGTTGTTAGATGTGTGTGTGTGTGTGTGTGTGTGTGTGTGTGTGTGTGTGTGTGTGTGTACTGAGGCTTGAACTCAGGACCTGGGTGTTCTTTCTTAGTGTTTCCCCTCAAGGCTGACACTCTACCACTTGAGCCACAGCTCCACTTCTTTGTCTTTTCTCTCTTTCTTTCTTTCTTTCTTTTTTTGGGGGATAATTAGAGGTAGACATCTCCTGGGACTTTCCTGCCTGGGTTGGTTTCGAACCCTGATCCTCAGATCTCAGCTTTCTGAGTAGCTAGGATAACAGGCGTGAGCTGCCAGCTCCTGGCTTAGGTGTGTGGCCTTTTAGCCTTCCCCAGTCCCACTTTTCACATTTATACATTTACACAGTCTCCTCCTCTCAGGGTTCTTCCGGGATGAAATGAGACGATGCTGCTTAAGCAGCGAGGTGACCCTCGATAGGCCTATCCCGCCCGCAGTGCCAGCTCTGTGATTCTGAAGACCAGCAGAAACCGTGAGGCAGTTCTGGGTTCATTCACCCTGTCCGACAGGGTCCTTCCAGCCCTGAGAGAGGGGGTTGGGGAGAGTTTCCTAAGGGGCCTTCGGGTTTGTTCTAGATGCTCTTTCTCCTGCCAGGGCTCCTGTGAATCGAAGGGACAGTCTTGTTTTCTCTGGGGACACGACCTCTACCCTGGCCATGATGGTGAGAGGAAGCAGACTTCCCCACCCCTCCCCAGCCACCTGCGACTCCCTTCATCGGAGGAAAAGGCGGCCAGAGGCCCCGATGTCAAAACCAATTGGTGTGAAGGCCCTAGGGAAAAGCGCTTGCGAGGGCCAGCTTCCCACCGGAGGCAGGAAACTCCAGCCCAAGGTGGAGTGTTTACAGGCATAATTGATACACTAATCACCCACTCTGGAGACAAAGGCGAACACACATTTTTAACATCATAACCTCCGCAAGACAGGACTCAATTTTCTCCATCTTCCAGCCACCAAACCAGCCGGCTTATGGATTATGAGGTACCAACAGTTTGGTAAGGAACGCAGGGAGCCAGAGTCATTTCTCAGTGCCCAGGCTGCTTGCCAAATGGCCGGGTGGCCCCTCCCTCCCCCGGCGCCCCGCTGCCTCCTCCTGGCAACGCAGAGTGAATCAGTCAATGGATGAAGCGCCAGCAAGCCAAGCCAGGATCTTTGTCTGCACTGGGGTGTATTAATAATTGAAGGTGCTGGACTAGTGTGTGTGTGTGTGTGTGTGTGTGTGTGTGTGTGTGTGTGTGCGTGTGTGTGTGTTGGGGGATGGATGTGTGTTGCAGTGGGCTTCCTGGGGCTCCTCTCAGGGTCCAAATACCTGGCCCTGTCTGGACAGAAACTCCTGTGAACCCCATAATGTCCACACCTGACTCCTACCAGGTCTGGCAGTGGCTTCCTAATCCCGCAGGAATCACCCAGGGAGTGTATTAAAATGCAGGTCCCAGGAGAGGGATATAGCTCCGTAGAACACTTGCCTAGTGTGTGCAAAGCCCTGGGGTCCCATCTCCAGCACCTCAAAAATGTCCACTCCAGTGTCCCCTCAGTAACTGCTAGGGGTTAGGGGGAATCTGCATGGTAGCAAACTCCTTGGTGGGGGCGAGAGGTTCTGAAGCTAGGAGCTTGCAAAGATTCTGCCTTCCATTCCCTCCCTGACTGACATCCAGTGGCCTCTTTCAAAGATGCACGTGGCTGTGGTCAGGTGTTGTCACCTTTGCGAGGCACTGACTCCTCTGAAAGCCGGTACTTTCCCAGCTCTTGGAGCGGCTGGCAGGACACACCTGGGTTAGGGTGACACACAAGGCTGGATCAAGTCTGCTTCTAGCAGATCGAAAAGCCCCAGACACACCTTCCCCGTGAAAGCAGCCCTGCAGCTCTCTGTACATAGTCAGTGACCTTGGGCAAGTCATCGGTCCTCCTGGAGCCTCAGTTTCCTCAGGTATCCAGCACCGGCTTTGAACAATGACTCTGGGCTGAATGCACTTTCACCGGCAAAGGGCACGAGTGCCCGGCACATAGGAAGGACTTCATCAGTGCCCGGCCCCTTTCCTTCCATTCCACAATACTTCCGGCCATGAGCTAGCCTTTCTGATAAGGAAAACCAAAACAGCCACCTCTTACTGAGTACCTATTATGTGTATTCACCCCAGCTCCCCTTCCTGATGCCTTCTTAGAACTGTGTGCCATGCATCCCGTGCACATTCACAAGGCCTCCCTGGAAGAGGGTGGTGGGGTGGGGTGGGAGGCAGGTAGGAAGCCAGAGGCAGAGGGCTGGCCAACCCGCCTGGCCACCGGCTCTCCCTGTGACAACTCCAGGGTGGGCAGGCACAGACACTAGCCCGGTGCTGGGCTGGACGCAGATGGAGCTGGAGCAGTGAGCAGCCACCACGCGGTTGGGAGGTCTGTGGGAGTCTCTGCTTCCAGGTCTCTGGAAGTCTCCAGGAGTCTCTGCTTCCAGGTCTCCCCCCACCCTCCTGCCCCCCTCAGACACAGGCACCTTCCTGACCCGGCCACATTTCCTGAACTAGCTGAGGACACCCGGAGCCCGGGAATAATGAAACGATCAGGCTCCAATCTGCTAAACAGCAATTTTGGAGCTTTTTCAGCACACACAGCTTTTATCAAATTGGTATTCTCCTCCTGAACACAAATGGCTTATTAGACATGACCCACTTATTCGCAGCGTCTCACTATCATTAATAACAGTTTCTTTTTGTGATTAAGTGAGTGGCTCCAAACCTTTCCTGTGGTGGCGAGTGCTTGGCCCGGCCGAGGGGCAGCTGTGAGGCTCCTCCGCAGCCACTGCTTGGTGACTTTGAACCTGCCAATGTCGGGGAAAGGCAGCCTGGTCCCTGCAGAGCAGCTCAGCTGCCTCGTTTCTTGAGGGACAGAGGGGTAGACCAGAGCAGTGAGACAGAGACACACAGGGGGTCAGGACACAGCAGACTCCCCCGGTATCCAGGTTCTCCTCTCGGGGTCTTAGCTGAACCTCTCCAGGGTGTGGGTGGGAGATCACAGCTGGGGGCCAAAGCTGTGCCCCTCACCCATACCTGGCGCCAGAGGCAAGCAGAGACGGACACACAGAGGGCAGAGTCTGCTTCTCCCAAGTCCTTGGGGGTCTGAAGGCCCAGAAACAGGATGATCTTAAACCTCAGAGCTCCACACTTGTACCTTTTGGGACCTTAAACTCAGGGAAGTCCCCCCTTGGGCAAGTCTAGTGTCACATCCAACGGCGCCAAGGAGCAGAGTGAGGAGAGGAAATTCTGTTTCCCTTGAATGGGAGGGAATCCCACAGGGAGACAGGTGAATGTCCAAGAAATCCATGCCTTCGCCTGACACCCTGGGGCCCATCCTGGCTCAGCTACTCTCCCTACGTGACCTTGGCCACCTCCCTTCGCCTCTGCCTCTCTGAGCTTTGGTTTCCCTTGGCAAGTAGTTGAGGAGCAAAATAACCTCTCCCTCCCCCCCCCCCCCGCCCGCTTTACTATGGCTCCAGCCAGGATGGTAGAAATAGGTAAGGGATATGAAGGGGGTAGAAATGACACAGAGTGAATTCTAACCAATGCTGTGAAGCAGAGGGGGTACAGGATCCATAGTCCCCCCCCCAAGAGTGGTTTGGGAACCTTCCTGCCCCGGGGGAATCTCACACAGACATCTTGCCCCAGCAGGGCCTCTCCTGAGGATCTGTCTCTCTCCACACACCACACATTCATCCCCTTGAGAATCAACCACTCTGTTCCCTGTCCCTTGTACAAACCTTCCCCAGCCCTGGGCACAGCGTGGTGGGTACTAGTGCTGCCGGGTCCATGTGGGGAAGAGATGTATGGAAGCTTTCACACACACACCCCAATACCACAGCCTGGTTTACAGGAGGCAGGGAAGTCCCACAGCTGTCTACCCCATGCCGCTCAACTCTGCTGCCAACTTGGGCTCATCTGGGGGCAAGAAGGAGCGTCTGCCACTTGGGCAAGCAGTGCTGGGGGTTCTTGCTCTCGTCTATGGTGGTGACTGGCATTGGGGTATCTCACATTCCAGTCTGTGGTGCCACGGAGGAGCTGGAGGCAGGGGCAGACAAAGCCTGGGGTCTTTCTCTCCACTGCCCACCTCTGGCTGGAACAGCCACATCAACTATCCTAGCTGTCCTTTAGGGGCCTCCACCAAGCTCGCACCCCTGAGATACCTGCCACCCACCTGGAAGGGCCGCTGCCACCCAGGCTAGCAGGTGTCCAGAGGCAGAGGCTACTGTCCCCACGAGCCCACTCCCACGGGCAGAGAGGCAGGGTGGAGAGGGAAGGGACAATCATGGCATGGGGGTTAAACCCACACAAGGGAAAGGCAAATGGGCAGAGAGGAGCGGGTGGGCAAAGTGCGTGCACAAGTGAGTGTGTGTGTGTGTCCTCATTGCTGCAGGTAGTCAGGCAAGAGTTGTGGCAAAGCATGTGTGGATGGTGCCAGCTGTGTGGTGGGCACAAGTGGGCGCATTTGTGAGCGAGGAGGGAGCTGCGAGGTGTGTGCTGTGTGCGGGTAGTTGTGTGGGAAGGTGAGCGTGTTGGCGGCTGCGGATACGTGTCTTGTGTGGTCGTGGAGGTGTGTATCTGTGAGCATTTGTATGTGTGTTTGGGGGGGGGGGCAGTTCTCAGCCTGACAGCAGGGCTGCGCTCGGGCACCCCGCCTGGGCAGGGCTGGTCAGGATGCGGGGCGGGGGTGGGGGGGGGGGGTCCCGCAGACCCAGCAGGGGGCGTCCTGGGACTCCCGCCACGGCTGGCCGGCGTGGGTTCGAGCCCCGGGACCGCCAAGTTGGAGCGGCGCGGCCGGGGTGGGGTTCGGTAGGGAAGTCCGTGGGGGCGGCGGCCGGACTCACCGTGGCCGGAGGAGACGTGGTTATCCCAGGGCGCGTGGCCGGCGGGCCGCGCGGCGCCGCCGAGTTGCAGGAAAAGTGCCAGGTAGTGGAGGGCGCCCAGCGCCGCGGCGAGCGGGGCCCCCATGGCGCGCGCTCGGGGCCGGGGGCGCCGCCGCCTCACATCGGGGCTCGGGAGCCCGCAGACCCCCGCGCCCGCCCGCCGGCGTCTGCCCGGTGCGGCCTGGCTGCCCCGCGCTGGCCGCCGGCCCCTGGTCCGCTGGCCCGGCTCGGCCCCCGCTTCCGGTCCGGCTCCCGCTCCCGGCGCTCGCTCGGCTCCGGCCCGGCCCTGGCTGCGGGCGGCGAGCGCACGCCCAGCCGACTGCGGGACTCTTCCCCCGCGCGGAAGGCCACACCGCCGCGGACGCCGCAGCGCCTCGCTCCGCCCGGAGAGGCGCGGCGGAGGGATCCGCCGCTTGATTTATCATCAAAGTTTTGCCCAGGCTGGGATTTTTTTAAAGCGGTACTCGCAACTTTCCCCCGCCCGGAGCCCGGACGGGGGCGCGCGGGGTGGGGGCGGCCTCCCCTGGACCGGGCTCCGGCACAAAGCGCCACACCTGGGCCTCGGAGCGCAATCAGCCTCCCACCTGCCCCCGGATCCCGCGCGCCCATAGGGGAGCCCCAACTTTGCTATCTGGGTGATGCCCGGGCCCGGGGCCTGGAGCCAGGCGTGTGTGAGTGTGTGGGGGGGGGGGGCAAGGCACGTGGGAGCCGGGGCTGAGACCCAGAGGCCGTCAGGCGCCCCTGCGCGCAGCCCCAGGCCTTGGCCTGAGAAGCAGGGGCCGCAGTCGGGGTCCCCAGGAGCCGGGGAAGAAGGAGCGCGACGCCGCCTCCCCGCCGCCGCGGGGGGTGGGGATTAAGTCGTTCCTCTCCCTGGGACTCAGTTTCCGCGTCCACAAAATGGGTGTGAGGCGACCCAGTTGGTGGGGCGCCTTGTAGTTTAGAGACGTTGGGGCTCCAGGCGGGGGGAATCGGATCGCCCCCTTCTGGACGGCGAGGCTCCTTCCCCGAACGGAGGAGCCTGGACGGACGAGCGCGCGCGCCCGCGGATGTGTGTGCATGTGTGTGCGAGTGTATGTGTGCTTATGTGCGTGCATGTGTGCGCGCGAGAGGTCCTGTGTCTGGAGGGGAGAGGCTCGGAGCCACTTCCCGTTCCCCAGGGCGGGCATCCTGCCAGCTCTCCCGACTCCTTCATGGATCCTGTTCCTGGGTTTCAGGAGAGACACCCCCGTCCTGCCCCAGGCCGGGAGGGTGGGCTTGCGGCCCGCCTCAAAGCTGAGGAAGGCCTCAACTCAGAGAAGCCCGAGGCTCTGCGGCGGTGCACGGCAGGGTCGCTCGGGCCTGCGGGAGGTCCCGGGCCTCCTGCCCTTCCTCCACCCTAGCCCGCCAGGGGAGCCTCAGCACAGGACAGCGCCAACCCTGAAGCCATCCTTTCAGCACCACGGACAGACCCCTCGATGCCGCCACCCCCACCCCCGTGCCCCCTCGGCTCTGGCCCGCTTCCCGCTGCAGGCCACAGGTGGATGCCGCAGCCGGCACCCCGCACACAGTTTAAGAAGGGCAGCGGCCTCGGGACGCGCTGTCTTCACATCCACCATGAGAGCGCACAGCACCGCGAACCAGGCCCGAGGTCGCCAGCAACAAACAGCCCCGTTTCCTCAAAACCGAGGAGGCCCGCCCTCTTCCCCGAGCGCACGTGCGAGCGGACGCCGTTTCAGCACCGTGGACAGCGCGCCGGCCCCGGAGCGAGGCCTTCCTGAAGCCGCCACAAACATCATCCGATCCGCTTTCCCCTTCACCTTTCTGGCCCAATTAACCCTCTTTCCTCCTTTCTTCCCACACAGAAGTGGTATTTCGATTTTCCCCGGATGAACCAGGAGCTCATTCATTGATTCACTGGACTCTCCTTCCCAATACAGTAGATGTTGGCGGTCCGATGGAAACGAGGAGGAAATCGAGAATCTGCGATCTCCTCACAGTGCCAGGGCTGAAACTCCAGCCCAAATCCTCTCCAGGGGCTGTGGTGATCAGAGTGTGGTTCAGATGTGGGCTTTCTTCGCTTAAAGTACAGATTGGAGGGAGGGGCTCGGGGAAGGGGACAAGGAGGGGAGAGAGAAGGGGGGATTACAAGTGTCAGACACTCTGGGGGCTGCGGTAGCATGCTGCTTGCTGCTCTACTATGAACCCACTGACCTTCAGGGATTTCTCCTTGCCACAGTCTGGAGCAAGGTTAATCCTCTGACCTCTGAGGCCATATGACTTTAAATAGGCTCATACCAGTCTTCCCTCCCCGGGGCCTGCCTCCTCTCCACTCTGCTCCTGCCCCTATGCACATAGGCTCTCCTTCTCTCTAGCCGAGCCTCCACTGGCTAAGGTCCAGCCTGACCCCCCAGAGTGAGGGATTGCCCATTCCCTCTCCCACCTCCTGAGCTTCCATTCCATCACTGTGCCACAGCACCATGCTAAGAACTTGAATTCCCCCTCCCCCATTTACTCCACCTCAAGGTAGGGTAGGGTAGGGCAGAGTGGTCTCAAGAGCTAGTCTCTTGAGTTTTGAATGCTGCTACTTGCTATGTTACCTTAGATAAGTTGTTTGGCTTTTCTGTGTCTCCATTTCCTCATCTACAGTAAAAGAATAATAGTATCTCCCTCACAAGATTGTTGTGAGGGTTAAATGAGTTGCTACATGAAAAGCACTTAGAACAATGCCTGAACCCAGGAGATAACAAGCTGACTATTATGGTGGTGGTTGTTATTGCCTATGGATTAGGAAACAGAGGCTTGGAAAGCAAGGCAGTGATACTGTAGATTCCAGAGTCCATGGTCTGTCCTAAGTCCTAAGCACCTCAAATTCAGCCCATCCCCTCTGCAGCATAGGGCAGTGAGTCTCAGAAAGGACAAGTGACTTCCTCAGAGCCACACAGCTAACCATGTCCTGTCAGAACCAGGTACAGATCCTTTGCATCCCACCTCCGGACTCTCTCAGCACATTGTACTGTCCCATTTGTATTTCCTGCAGCACCTACTTAAACTGTGATTTACACTTTACATTGCATTCACACCCCTGATCTCACACAATTCACATAACAACCCCTGAGGCCAATATTATTACTTCCCACCCACATGGGGTGATGCAGAGAGGTGGAGCATAGCCAGATGTGAGGGTAGTATTCTCCGCCTGTACTCCTTTCCTGTGCAGTTGTCTCTTGTCTGCTTCACCCAGCCAAAGGCAAGTGGCAGACACGGTGGAATTGGAGTGTTATAGAGGCAGAATGTAGACAAAAAGTATCCCAGAAAAGCATCTCTGGGGATTCACGAGGGTTGGGGACTAATGACTCATTCCACTCTGGGAATGCGTCAGGCGAGAGTAAGCCTTCCATCCCCAGAGGTAACTAAGCAAGCATCCAGCATTCACATGGGCGTGTGAAGCAAATATCACTGCTATTTCCCTTACACAAATGAGGCTCAGAAGGGGACCATCATGTCATGTACTTCTGCTGGGAAAAATGATGGTGTTCAAGCTGCCCTCAAGCGGGTGGGCTTGCACTACCCCTTGCCTATGAGCCAGGCTTCCGGAGAGTCCTGGCCCCCCCTCCCCTTCCTGTGAGGTGTCACTTCAGCACCGTGGCTCTGTCAGTGGTAACAGCCGTAAGATTTGTCCTTTTAATCCAGAATCAATAACAAATTTCATTTAAAAATAAATTAAACCAGGCATTGGAAATCATTCACCGTGTGGGCCGGGGCCTACGGAGCATCGTCTAAATGGCTTCCTTTCGCTCATCTATCAATGTCAAGGGCAGGGGTGGGGGGAGATACCTGAGCGGCCTGATTCATGGAGAAACTACTTAAATGTATCAGCCCCTAACAATGAGCAATGTAAGCCCAGAGCCGCACCTTTTAACACACCAATAACATGGGAGCGAGGCTTCATGGGAGCTTATCGAGACCCCACGGTCACTGGCTTCCAGGAAGCCCATTTGTAAGAGGGAACAATGGCTTTAGTATGGAGCTGCCTAATTTCCAGAGTGCATTACTGAGCTCTGAGGAGCAATGGAATTCTATTAAAGTCTTATCTGCCACAGGAGGGTAGGAAGCCGGCAGGGAAATCCAGACTTGGCACAGACATGCCCAGAAAGCACCAGGGCTGACCCGGGAAGGGCGGGGGGGTGGGTTGTGAACCAGCCTAGAGTGAAGGAGGAAGGTGGGCGGGGGCCCGGATGTGGGAAAATATGTACATTAATAGAGCTCCGGTTTCCAGCGATTACGTTTACATCAGCGAATAAAACTTGGCAATAAAACATCCAAGCTGCGTCTCAGACAGCATTTCCTTTTACAGCCCGGTGTATTTCATTCATTATAACAGGAGGCAGGGAGCCCGAGGTGTCCCCATTTCTCCCCCTTTAATTAAATTTCCTAAATTACTGCCCAAGATTTGGATAAAAGAAAAGACTTACAGCTTTACTAATCGTCACTGGAGGCTCCGGGCCCAGCCCTGTGGTGGCCCTGGTTGCACTGGGTTCCAACATTATTAAAGTGAAATACTGCGGGCTTCACTTGCCTGGACTCTCGTTTGGAAAGGGAGATATAGCCTGGAGAGAGAAGTTGGCCCCAAATCAGGCTCTGGGGCTGGCTTTCCCTTCATCCTGTGTGGGCTTGGGTAAGTGACTGTCCCTCTCTGTGCCTTATAATTTTTTTTTTCCTACCCCCAAATGACCCATCTGAAAAGCTGGATCAGTGCTGGGATGACTTGGGCATCAATTGTTAATGCCTGGGCTAACCCGCAGAGATTCTGACCACCACTGGTCTGCTATGAGGTCTTGGTATCAGGCTTTAAAAAAAAAAATCTCTAGGCAATTACAGTGCACAGCTGGGGCACAGCACACTGGCTGAGACAGACTTTGAGGTGTCGGTGGCTTCAGAGGCTCTGGGAAGGCTGGTTATGCTTGAGAGGGCACTCTCTCTCAGCGTCTCTACCTGGGTTTGGGGAGGGACCTGGGAATGTGCTGGCTCACTCACTGGGCGCTGGAGCTGTCTAATGTGGGGACAGAGTGGCCACAGTGAGAATCAGGTGGAGGACGTCTTCTCTTCCTAGCCTGGGGTCCTGCCAGCCCTCGCATGGGGGAGCCATCTGCCCACCCCAGCTCAGCTGGAGTGCGGAGCTGGGGGCCAAGCTGTGAGCTGCCCACCAGGTCTGGGTCACCTCTCCTCTGATGATGAGCTTCTGTTCTGTGCCCCTCAAAGCTGTGCAGGAGCTCTGGTGGCCTCTGTAGATAGCCCGTGGCCTTGTCACAGAAGCCTCCGGGCTGCTGGATGCCAGCGGCTCATCCCTAGAATCCTAGCTATTCAGGAGGCCAAGATCTGAGGCTCACCCTTTGAAGCCAGCCCAGGCAGGAAAGTCCAGGAGACTCTCATCTCCACTAAACTACTTAGAAACATCCAGAATCAGTGCTATGTATGGCTCAAGTGGCAGAGCACTAGCCTTGAGGAAAAGAAGCTCAGGGACAGCACCCAGGCTTAGAGTTCCAGTCCCAGGATCAGAAAAAAAAAAAAAAAAAAAAAAAGCCTCCAGGCTCGGAGCCTTCTAGAAAGGCCCTGAGTCTGGCAAGGAACCAAAAACAATGAACTTTCTCAGGCCCGGGCTCTTCACCTGTAGCCAGATGCTCTTGGGCTGGGACTTTGCCAGTGACAAGGCCCTGTCGTGAGAGTGTTCTAAATATCCAGATCTGTCCACATAGGGTGGGCAATGTCAGTCTACCCTAGCGTTGTCACTGTCAGACCCATGCTGGCCACTGGGAATAAAATGAGAGCTGTGTGTATAACTTAAAATTTTCTAATAGGCACTTAAAAGAAAATGTATTTTTGTGACCTGATATAGCAACATATCATGCATAATCATGTAAGCCATGTTTTGTTATTTGTTTATTTACTTATTTTGAGACAGAGTCTTGCTGTGTCGTCCAGGCTGGTCTAGAACTCACCACCTTCCTGTGGGCTAGGATCACGGGTGAGGCACCAACAGGCCTCAGAAGGATTCTCTAGCGGCAGCTGAATACTTCCCATTCCAGCATTTTCCTGGGACTATGAGGAAGTTGGGTAGGACAGTCTATAAGGTCCCTCCTTACTCTGGCGTCTCCATTCTGGGATGTGAAGGAGGCTGTCAAGTAGCAGGGTCTGTACCTTGGAGGAGGGGCTGCAAGGTGACACACCAGGACAAGGAAAAGGCAGCTATCCAACAGGATGCTTCTTGCCTCCTTGCGAGAAAGTGAGTTCACCACTGCTGGAAGTTGGCAAGAAGGGGTGTGGCAGAGAGGACCCCTGAGGTGAGACCACATGACCAGGCCCCTAGCTGGACCACAGGAAGGCTCTAGGGTGAGTCTCCGCTCTGTCCTTTTGGCTGTCTGACGATACGCTGGTTTGGCTACAAATCTCAATTGTGAATCTAGGAAATGAAGGTGTGTGTACCAGTCCACTTCGCAGGAGAAGATGCACAAGACCCAGAGCAGCATGAATGTCTGACAAGCCAGTGCCCCGGGGAAGTCCCAGGTGAAGGTCCCTACCACACAGGGAAGGCTTGGCTGCGAGTCCCCCGCCCAGCAGAGCCCGGTCCCCAGTTACAGCTCTCAGGGTGCGCTCTGTGTGAGGCCTCGTGCCTACGAGCTCTGACTTTGACTCTGGAGTCTGGGAGACTGGGCAGCCTTCGCTAGCCCCTTATCATGCGGGGTCTCCTGAAGAGCCCCCCACCTGTGAATGTTCCCTCCTCTTTCCAGTCCCTCGTCTCCATGCAGGGAGCCCCATCCTTTCCACGCCTCCCAATCACAGCAAACTGCCTCATCAATCATGTTCTCTCTAATTAACTTCTAATTTACCTCTTTAGTCAAATCTGTTTACAATCAGAGACAAGAAAACACGCAGCAGCCTGAGGTATGGATGAGGGAGCCGGCGCCAGGAGCCTGGAGGATCAATCAGCCTCTGACCAGGTGGGCGCCTGTGAGGGCTGAGGGCCTGAAGGGCTGCGGTGGGGGTGTCGCTGGGTTCAGTGTCCTTGTCCCCACAGGGGCACCTAGCATCCCTTCCCAACTCTGTGTATGTGCACACGTGTGCACGCATACATGCAAGCCAGTAAAGGACCTGTACCTAGGGCCTGCCTGTTGTCCCTGAGCTTTTATTTAGCTAGTTGGTTGTAGGGCTTGAATTCAGGGCCTGGACACTGTCCCTGAAATCTTTTGCTCAAGGCTAGCACTCTACCACTTTGCCCCAGCTCTGCTTCTGGTTAATTGGAGATAAGAGTCTCATGGGGACTTTTCTGCTGGGGCTGGCTTTGAATCACGATCGTCAGATCTGAGTCTCCTGAATAGCTAGGATTACAGGTGTGAGCCACTGGTGCCCAGCCACTGTCCCTGAGCTCTGTCACTTAAGGCTAGTGCTCTACCTCTTGAGCCACAGCCTTGCTTCCAGCGTTTTTGGTGCTTAATCGGAGATAAGAGTCTTGTAGACTTTTCCTGCCAGGGCTGGCTTTGAACAACAATACTCAGATCTCAGCTTTTTTAATATCCCTGGCACTTGGCCTCCGGTTTGTTTTTTGTGGTTTGGATGTTTCAATGTTCTGAAACTTTGAACTAATCTCAAACGTACCAAGAAGTTGCACAGCATGAGACCAGCCAGTGCTCTCCAACACTGCAGTGTTTTCTGAAGCAATACACACGCTGGAACTGGGCCATCAAGGTGAAACGCTGCTGCCCTGTCACCTTAGTGAAGGCTTGAGGCTGTTCTAGGCCCACCATGTCATGTTCCGACCACATGAACTTGACCCTATCACCCTCCCAGGCCCAGCTCTGAGTCTGGAGAAGGAGTGGTCAAGGAAAAATCCCACTCTGAGGGTTGCCTAGGAAACAACATGGTGGCTGGGGTGTCATCGCTCTCTGGTCTGGAAGTGGCCACAGACATTTGTTTCAGGCCACACGGGACCCCTGAGGCTGTGCTCCCTACGCAGAGAGTGAGAACTCAAAGCTCAGAAAGCCCGAGGCATTTTTCTTAGGCCCTTGGCCCATGTTGAGGAGACAAGCTGTGGAAAAAACTGAGGGTAATGATTATTAATGGTGTAACAATTATTCCGACCATAAAGAACCAGCAAGGTCACCTGGGGGGGAGGGGGGACGTTCGCATGGGGGGGAGGGGCTGGGAGGCTGAGGGAGGACCAGAGGCTGGTCTGTGGCCTGTAATGGCCTGTGGCCCATGACAGATAACGACTCTGTCGAGGGCAGCCTCTCCCACAAGCAGATCCCCTCTGTTCATTTGCCTGCCCACTAGCCTATTAATCCATTCATTGATTCGTTCAGTTGGCCCTCACCCCATCCTCTTTCTGGAACATTCCTCTAGCCCTTCCCATGCCTACTCCTACAAGTCTCAGTGCAAATACCCCTTCTCCTCAGAAGGCCTTGGGAGACAACTGGAAATGCCTGCCACCCCTCACATCTCTTTCTCATTTATTAATTTGTTCATTTTCTTCCCTCAGAAAGGATTTCATGGGTGACATTATACAGAAAGGAATGTACTCTTTACCAGACGTATGTAACTGACACCCCTCTGTGTACCACCTTTCTAATAGCAATAAAAAAGATTTTTTAAATGAAGGAATTATATCAGTCGGGGCTGAGGGTGTGGCTTACTGGTGGAGTGCTTGTCTGGCATACACTAGGCCTGGGGTTTGACCTGCAGCACTGCGAAAGTAAATAAGCAGATAAAGAAATGACACCACCTGACTCTCATTTTGAGTTTGTTGTGTTGCTCAGTCTTTCTCCCCTCTCAGGAATTCCTTCAGAGCAGGGATTGTGGGCCTCACTTCTGTTCCCCCCCCCCCACTGGCCCCCTCCAGAATCTGCTCCACACGGAAACAAGCTCTGTAAACATGGTGGATTGAGCCTTGACTTCACTTAGCGTGTTTACCTTGGTGATACCAACAAGTGGAAGGTGGAGATACAGGCAGAGGTACAGGGACTCCCCCCCCCCCCATGCCCCGCCCTCCCGTTCACAATCCGGCTCTGGGTATGATCACAGACTTTCATGGCGGGCTGGGCCAGCAGAGCCAGCCTCCTGTGCATGGCACCACTAAATGGGGCTAGAGCTTTGGGCATCTGGCTGGAAGACGGACAGGAATCACAAGACCCCTCCCCAGCTCCCGATGGAGCCCTAGCTTCTGGTCAGGTAGGTATGGGGGTCAGACCCACGCTGCCTAGTCTTGCCTGGCCCTGCTTCTCCTGACGGTCAACCTGAACTGACAACTGTCTTTCATGATGTTGTTGGAAGGCTCTGGAAGGATACCTTGCCCTTGCCCAGATCGCCACATCCATGTCGACGCTTCCTCACTGACCGTGGGAGCCTGGCTGGTTGCTGGGGGCAGAGGGGAGGTGTAGATGTGAAGGAGAGGGTGGGGGGCTCTCTTTAGGGAGCAGGAGGCCCCGCATGTCCAGAGGCCTCCCGATGACAGCTCTGGTGACAGGGCGGGTGCCGAGGCTGTCCCCAGGCCCTCCGGGCTCATTTTTCCCATTCCTCACCTGTTTCTCATTCTAAATTGTGCAATTAGGCGTCCGCAGTGCTCTGGTTCTGTTCCGATAGAATTTGCCTTGTTTAACCGGGATTGCCTGGCTGTTTCTGACAACTGCTTTTTTCTCACGAAGGAAGGAAGGAAGGAAGGAAGGAAGGAAGGAAGGAAGGAAGGAAGGAAGGAAGGAAGGAAGGAAGGAAGGAAGGAAGGGAGGGAGGGAGGGAGGGAGGGAGGGAGGGAGGGAGGGCTAGCAGGGAACGGAGGGAGCTGGGAGGAGGCTGGGAGCTGGCCTCTTAGCTCAAGTCTACTTTCTCCATAGACTTGCACGTGACCCAAGGCCTGTCATTTCTCTCTCAGGACCTGTTTGCCCATCTGTAAACAAGGACCCTGGTGGTCTCCGAGCTGAGACTTTGAAGGCAGGGTATGCACCTGCTTTGCCCACCATGTCACAGCGGGGTTGGGCTGAACCCGGGGATGCCACCCACTCTTCTGCTGGAGGAGATGAGGTGTTTAAATCCAAGGTGGTGTTTTTATAGCTGTGTTCTTAATTGTAATTGCCATTTAATTAGATTAATGATCATTAATAACACTAATAATGTAGTAGTGTCCTTTGTATGGGACAATGACACTGCAGAGAAACTGTCCTGAGCTGGGCTTCAAGGGACACTCCCTTCTCCCCCCCCTCCCCCCCACCATCCAGCCTCCTTCCTTCTCCCCCTCCCCCACCACCTCTCCACCACATGTGCTTATGGCACTAGGCTGTACTGGCTGTGTGTCACACAACCCCTCCATTAGATCACACGTTGTTCAGGAGAGCAGAGAACAGGCCGGTGGTTCTCATGTCCCGCAAGGCACTGGTACATGCTAGACAGAAGAAAGGAAAAGCAGACACATCGAGAAACGAGAAACAGGTAGATGGCGGGAGAAACAGGAAGGAATGACCTCCATTTCTAGCAAGGCGCGGCAGCCAGGTGCCTTGTAGGGAAACAGCCTCTGCCCTTAGCTCCTCCCCCTGGCCAGGCCTGGCCCACTCGAACTCCATGATAGACCAAGAAAGACGGGAATGGCTTTGAGACTCCCTTACTTGACAGACATGTCAAGCAAGCTCTAGGAAACTTCCAGGTTTCCTCTGGATCTTCAGAACAGGCCTTGCTACCCGAATTTCCTAAGTGGGTCCCGCACAGCCCCCAGATGTTGCCTTTGCTGTGCCCACTTTTGTCTTGTGCACTCTTAGAGTCTGCACCCGGCAGCTACCCTACAACCTTCCACAGCCACAGGCTTAATGGTCCCTCGTGAGTCAGTGCCAGTTCCTCCATGAAGCCCACCCAGAAAAAGCTGTTCTGCACCCACACTGCTTCTGTGCAGCTTTGCACTCTCGGGAACCCCAAATGTAGAAAATGTTCTTGGCTCCTCTTGAGCTCTGAGTTCAAGTCTCCGTCCTCACCTAGAGCAGCTGTGTGCACGTCTGGCCTCTTGCCTTTCCTGAGCCCCTGTGTTCTCATCTGTAAAGTCAGGGGTGAATGAGAACTTGCCAACTTTGGGTCTGTAAGGCCACAGCTTGGAGGAGGCCCTTCCCATGTGCCTTCTGCCTTCTTGTTGTCTCTCCCAGAAGCCCCTTCTGCCTTTTGGCTTGGAGAAATCCTACTTGTCCTTTAAATCTGGTGGTGTAAGGGGCAAGAACTCTCCAGAACTCAGACACAACTGTCTATGTTCTGTTCTCAGGCATTCCATATCTGTGTGCTGACCTTTGGGAGCCCAAGTTGGTGCTTAAAGGTGACAAGGGACCAGAAGGGTTGTGTGTGTGTGTGTGTGTGTGTGTGTGTGTGTGTGTGTGTGTGTGTGTGTGTGTGTGTTGATCACTGTCTGTTTTCCAGCCAGGTACCCAGGGCTCTGTCCTATTCAATAGTGCCTTGTGCAAGAGCCAGGTCCTGCTAGCCCTGCCCACCCTGAGAGTCCGGGATCACACCTGGGCCAGGACTGAGCAGGGAAGGCAGAGTCTTCACCTTCATCTCCACCTTCCACACTGAATGAGTGAAGTCAAGGCTCAATCCACCATATTTGTTGAGCCTGTTCCTGTCTGGAGCAAGACCCTGGGCTCTGGGGGGGGGGGGGGGACAGAAGTGAGGGCCACAGACAAGAATCCAACAGTCCCCGCTCTGAAGGAACTCCTGAAGAGAAAGACACCGATCAAACTGACAAACCAACCACACCCCCTAGTTCTTTTGCTTTTCATGTTTGTCTTTCCCAGATAGGGTCTTGTGCTTTTGCCCTGCTAGGTCTTGGATGTCAATCCTATCTCTGCCATCCCAGTGGCTGGGATCGCAGGCAGGAACCATGATGCCCCATTTCCATATGCACCTTTTAATCTTTCTCAGTTAGATTTTTGCTTGTGGCTGTTAGCAGCCAGAGCCTATCCTTAGGCCTCATTCTGCAGAGGGCTGGGGCGAGGCCAGGAGTGAAGGCCAGCTGGTCTAGACCATGTCCTGCTGGTCACTTAATAGGATTAACTGGTAGTGAGGGGTTCCGGCAGGTGGCCAGCTGGGCCTGTGCACTTGGCCAGGCGTTCTGGCCCAACATCCACTGGCTCGGGGAATCTCCAGCCAGCTGCTGAGGGACCTCAGGCAAATTCCTTGATTTCTCTGTGCTTCCTTTTGACCCATGCAAGAGAAGTGGGCATGGCAACCCCTTGGGGACCAGCAGCCTTCAGTTCAGAGACTGGCTGATGTGTGATCACTCAGGGAATTTTCTTTCCCCATCCTTCCAAACTTGAAGTTTAATGATCTATAGGCACATAAAACACAACCCCAGTCTCAGAACATTTGAAACCACCAAAAATGGATTGCTGTGGTAGCAGACATCTGTGTGTTCATCCGCCTCTGCTAATTATGGGCTGGTCTATACCCTAGTTCTCTGGAGCCCTCAGTGTTCGCATCTGTAAACTGGGCTGGCGAGTGTCGGGCCCGGATGTGACATCCAGGGTTTGGCACAGAGCTGAGCAAGCAGTTAGTGCTAAAGTAGGTAGCCATTGCCATGGCAGGTTTTTGTCCTCTGTGCCTGGCAGTCACCGGCGCTCACAGAGGCTCTGCTCCTTCCCTGTGCACATGTTCCAGAAATCCCTCCGAGACGCCCCTGTCCCAGTGGGGGAGACTGAGGCTCTGCTTGCTGGTGACAGGCCACCCCATGTCCCTGTCCACTGTGGTGTCGTCCTGTCCTAGTGTGCAGGAAGAGCAGGCAAGGGTGACCAACCCTTCCCATAGGGGGCACAGGAAGACTGAGGGAGGGTTCCTGGCCTGGCCCCTCCAGGGTGTGGGGCAGAGTCGGCTGGGAGCACAGCGAGGCAGGGCTGAGGGCAGGCAGGCAGATTTATGACAGCCTGGCTTCTCCCCTGCAGCGCCTGCTTCTAATGAAATTTTACGGCAGGTGGAAATGATACAACTCCACAGCCCTAAAAGCACTTCTATTTATTCATTAAAGATATTTATATACCAAGCAGCGCTCCAAGGCCCCACCCGGCTCTTGCTGGGCCAGGGAAGGGCTCCCAGGCCTCTGTGCTAGGGAGGTAGCCAGGCAAAACAGCTCCCTGTGCAACAATCTGTCTCAATGAATCCCCAGGCCCTCCCTGGTCTCCAGTTTCTGCCCCTCCTGCCTAGGGCCTCTTCCCTGGACCAGAGAACACCGCCCCTGCTTCCATACTGCCCGTCTCCCGCTGTCCGGTGAATGGATGGCAGGTGGCAGCAGGGTAGCATGGGCTGGCAGGGGGCCTGGCTTTCAGTGTCCAGAGGAAACAGCAGTGAGATGATGAGACCAGAGCTGGCCTCCCAGGAAAGGAAACCCCGGGGTTTCCCTGGGCCCCTGCCCAGGCTCAGTGCCCTGTGGCTCCACCCTGGCTGCTACCCGGGGAGAAGAGTACAGGCTCCGTCCAAAGCTGGGGACAGAGCAGCGCAAAGTCCCCCAGTGGGCAGGGCAGCCGCCTGGCTTGGTGCTCAGCTGCTGTCTGGACAGCCCTTGGGGGTTGGGTCCTGCCTGGGGGACCCTTCTTTGTAGCTTTCTTGCCTTGCAGTGGGCTCTGCTTCCTGTCATCGGGGACTGAAAGCACCTGGGGGAGGCAGAGATGACGACTTGGCCTGGAGTGACTGGCATGGCCCCAGCCTCTGAGGGCATGGCAGGTCTGGCCTCAAACCAGAGCTATTTGGCCCTGATTGATCCGGTGAGAGGCAAGAAAGCCTGTGTTCCGCCAAGGCCCTGTGACCCCTGGCATCCCAGGCCTGTGTGACACTGCCGATTGTTTCGGTACTCATGGCCTCGCTCATCAGGCTGTAGTGGCAGAAGCCCAGGCTGTGTCCCCGATTCCATTTTGCCTTCTGGGCGGGATCCTCCTGCTTCTGTGGTATCTGGGGTTCATCTCCTAGGGTTCCCCTCCTGGTTTGGGAGAGGCTGGGAGGCAGTGGTCTCAACACCGGGAGGGGGAAGGAGGGAGGCTACAGGTAGGAAGGACTTGAACATAGTGGCAGGAAGGATGCAGTGACTGGTTGGCAGGGCAGGTGGTCTCGATCCTCACCCCTGTAGACAGAACCTCACTTTCTAGAAGTTTCTCAGACTTCTCCCATCCTGTAGGAGCAGCCAGGGCTATGATGGGGGTGCTGCCCCTCCCCAGCTAGGACCTGGGCCGAAGCAGGTGACTACTGCAACTCATGGGTGGTGGGGAGAAGCAGGAAGGAGGGGGCCTTGCGCAGCTTGGTGGGCTAGTTGCAGGGTGGGGGAAGGGCTGTGCTCGGGAACTCCTGCAGCAGATCTATGGGGAGAGGGGGCTGTGCCTCTGATGTGCTCTGTGCTGCCTTCTCCACCAGGTGGGAGGCAGCCTGGCTCTGCCATCAGGAGTTCGTCAGGTGCACTCCTGGCTCTACCAACTTTGAAAACCACAGTGCGCTTGATCTGGTTTCCTCATCTGTGGTGTGGGGTTGAAGAAAGTGCTTGCTTTAGTAAGGTGGGGAGACGAGCTCTGGGGAAAACACCAGGCCCCTGGAATGATCTCCAGGAGCATTAATTGATATGGCGCCCACCCTGCACATGCCCCTGCTACCCTGATCACCCCACTCCCAAGGGAGCAGATGAACACCCCACGGCAGGTCTGCTCCTCGAGTGGGAGGGTGAGCAGGGACAGAGCACATATTGTGGGGGGCTGGGGGAAGCCTGGCCGTGGAGCTTGAATACTGCAGGGACAAGTGAGTATGTGGTGGGTAAAACTGGAGGTCCAGAACTGGGAACAGGCGGGGTGCCTTGTGTTAAGCCACTTTATTCACTTGCTCTGAAGGGCGGCTTAGCTAAGGAGCAGGGGTGGCTTCCAAGGACAGAGCTGTGGGCCAGGCCCACAATCTGGCCCAGGGATTTGCAAAGTCCAATCCGTGTGGGCTTTCAGCTTATACCAAGGGCATTTGTTACCTAACCAAGAAACAAGGTGAGTGGGAAGAACCTTGCCGGCTTTCCCCAGCCCCAATAACCAAGGGCCACCACTGTGAGGCCACCTACATTCCACGCACAGATTGAAAAATGTCAGCCTGCCTTTACCGCTGCCGCTGGGTAAGAAAATCTCATCAAGAAGTCTTGCCTCTGAGGAAAGCGAGTCTCGCCTCCCTGTTGACACTGACTTGAGGCTTATGGTAATGGCAGGAGATGCCACCTGGGCACTGGGCAGCTGTGGGTGACGGAAGGATGCCTCCTAGCTTCCCGGGCAACGCGGTGCTCTCAGATAAAGGAGGAATGCAGCTGCCTGCAAATCCATCTCCATTAGCCACGGTCCATTTTGCCGCTGAATTCGGGTGTGTGGACCACTGCAAACGAGTGCGGAAAGGAGGCAGGAAATGAAGCTCTTGTTCCTGCAAGGCGATTCTGACTGCCATATTATCGTAAAGGTTACGACAGCGCTGTGTCTGGATGGGAAAAGGAACAGTGGCCATCTGGAGTGGACACAGGAAGGATGTGAAGGGGGCAGGATCAGATGCAGGGCTGGGATGGTGACCTAGGTTACTAGTAACCTACGTTTGTGTCTTGTATCTAAAGATCTCTACTGAGGGGCTCTGAGTTCAAATTCCATTACTATACAAGAGGAAAAACTACAACTGCCAGGCACTGGTGGCTCACACCTGTGATCCTAGCTACTCAGGAAGCTGAGATATGAGGACTGAAGTTCAAAGGCAGGTTAGTCAGGAGAAGTTGAGAGGCTCTTATCTCTAACTACAAGCCCAAAGTAGAGTTTCAGCTCCAGCAGTAGAGTATTGGCCTTGAGCAAAACAGCTCAGGGACAGCACCCAGACCAGAGTGCAAGTCCCAGTAATAGGGAAAAATGGAAACAGAGAAAAACTCTAACCTTCGCTGGGAGTGTGGCTCAAATGGCAGAGCACCTCCCAGCAAGCATGGAGTCCTGAGTTCAAACTCCAGTACTGCCAAAAACAAAACAAAACATGGATCTCCTTAGCTTCGTGGAGTGGGGAGCTGGAGTGTGAACTTTCTGCTAATCCTGTTTCCTTGGCCTCTCAGCCCCTG
Organism: Perognathus longimembris pacificus; assembly: GCF_023159225.1. NCBI lineage: Eukaryota > Metazoa > Chordata > Mammalia > Rodentia > Heteromyidae > Perognathus > Perognathus longimembris. The sequence goes on along the minus strand of NC_063166.1, from coordinate 71,139,332 downwards.
GGGTGGTGCACCCCTGTACCCCTGGGATTATAACCACCCTCACACCCAATGGGAAGGGAGCTGTTCTCACTTGTGATCACAGGGTCTCTTGGAGGCAGACAGGGTCTTCAGGCAGGCTGAGTGATGGACAGACGGGGCTGGGCTGTGTAAAGCCTACCTCTCTGTGCTGGTTTCTGAAAGGCCTGTGCAGAAGCCTGGATTTCTGTAGGGAGGCCCACGGTGGGAAGACACCACACCGAACTTCAGTCGAGAGGCAGAGGCTGCCTCTGTGAGGAGGTCTGGGGTGTGGGGTGCAACTCCTCCCTGCAGACTTCGTCTAAAATAAAACTTGAACAATTGCAAGCATCACTTATCTAAACACCAATAAAATTTAAAAGTACAGGTGAAGGAGTAACGATGTGTAAAGTATCAACTTCAGCTGGAAAAGTCCGGGATGCTATAGGTCACATGCGGACACGCTCTGTTCTGCGGATTCATTAAGCTTCGCATCGACAGAGGGACGGATCGAAGTGCAGTATCAGCCAGCGTCCACAGCTGAATTCCCGGTAGAGGTGGCTGGGGATGGGAGAGCGCACATGCGGCCCCAGACCTCGCTTTGCGCAGGGGTTCTGCAAGACCTTTGTTACCCTGCAGCCTGCAGCCTTGGCACGGCTTCCTGAGACCAGGGATGACTGTGACAGTGGGGCTGTTGGACAGCTAGCCACGATGGGTGTGAAAGCGGGCACCCAGTATGCACCGCAATGTGGTAACCAGCATGACAGCAGCCTGGTGGGCCCTGCCGAGCTCTGCACCCTAGCTTGGGTGGTCACACTGGGACCAAGGAGGCGCCATCTCACCGAGTGACCCAGTGGCTGCCTGGGAGGCCAATGCTTCACCTGGCATGCTGACTCTGGCCAGATGGTGGTGGTGGTTTCAAGTCTACCCCTTGGGGTTCAGCAAGAGGGCTTCCCTGAGTGGCAGTGCCAGTGCCAGTGCCAGCCACAGGCCCAGCACTCCCGTGAACACACTCTGTGTCTACACAGCACTGCTTGGCCTCCTCCCCACTGTCTGGACCGTGGCTGACTCCTGCAGCGGAGGAACAGCGTGTGACAGAAGGAAGCTCGTTTGCCAGGGGAGCACTGTGCTTTCCCATGCTTATCCCATGAAGAGATGCAAGGAGAGGCCAAAGCCGTGCACCAGGCATGCCCAGCTGGGAGCACCCAGGCCTGTCCACCTACAGCTGCAGCCTCAGCCAGCACCCAGAGCTGCCCAGGGGTGTAAGACAGCAGCACATGAGCCCGGTGCCATTTTTCTGGGGTGGCACTGGACGAGGGGTGCAGTGGTTACCCCTCATCTGATGAGAATGCATTTCAAGACCCCCTTCCCCCCAGAGGGGGCTGGAAATATGGCCTAGTGGGAAAGTGCTCGTCTCATATACATGAAGCCCTGGGTTCGATTCCTCAGCACCATATATATAGAAAACAGCCAGAGCCAGAAGTGGTGCTGTGGCTCAAGTGGCAGAGTGCTAGCCTTGAGCAAAAAGAAGCCAGGGACAGTGCTCAGGCCCTGAGTTCAAGGCCCATGACTGGCAAAAAAAACCCCAAAACCAAACAATGAAATTATTCCTAAGAATGAAAAAAAAAAAAAGAAGACCCCCAGAGCAGGCCTGAAGTTGGGGAGAGACGGAACCTGGGTATTCTATGCTTTTTCCCGTATAAATGTAACTAGAGCGAAGTCTCCTTTATAAACGAGGCAGTAATTGAGAACTACTAATAACACAGGGCAATTACAACAACAAACTTTTAATCAAGTGTGTGGCCGTGGACTCTCTCAAGACACGACGCTGTGAGGACACACACCAGTGCCAGGTCAGGTGCTGACTGGCAGTGTGAGGCATCAGCCAGCCGCCTGGCTCGCACCCTCCACCCACGCTCTGGGGGTGGAGCCCCTGAGGGAGCACTGTGCGCCTGGAGCCCCCCAGGGGAATCGGATGGCTGGGGGCACTCATCCAAGGGCATGCAGTCCACGCCCTGCCCGGGGAGATGGAATGAAGAGTGCCAGCCTAGGGCTACAAAACTAGTTTTCATCTGTCCAAAGCGGCACAGCCGGGGTCCCCGATGCATGGCTGAAGGTCTAGAAGTTCTCCAGCAAGGCCAGGATGCGCTTCTGCTCCGCCTCCCGGAACTCAGGGCTCCGGCCGTCCCCGATGTTCTCCGCATATTCTAGGGAACAGGACGGGGTGGTCAAGTGGGATCTGAGGCAAGAGGTCCAGTGGGGTGCCTGCGGGGGGCTATGCCCATGCTCTCCGCCCAGGCACATCCTCGCCGCACCCCTCACTGGCTCACTCAGTACAAACCCAGTGCTGTGCACCAGCCTTTGTGTCCCTCCAAGTCCACACTGACGCTTACTGCCTGGCGCAGCGGCGTTCAGAGGTGGCCCTGAGGAGGGGGTCAGGCCCCACCTGCCTGGTTGAGGTTAAAGCTTGGGAGGCTTTTCTGTCACTCTGCCATACAAGGACTTATTTTTGGCCTTCTGGCCCTCACCAGACAGCAAAGGTAGCATCGTTTCTGTTCTGTACAAATCACCCAGTCTCAGGTGTTTTGCTTCGGCAGCATGGGAGATTGGATTGAGAGAGGCGATTACTGGGCCAGCGCCCTTCAAGGATGTGGTTCCCAGTACAGGGGCCCTACCAGCAGCATTAGCCTCACAGGGGTGGGGACTTATTGGAAATGCATATTGTTGGGCTCACCCCAGACCCTGTAGATAGAAAACCCTAGGGATGGGGCAGGCGTCAGGTGAGAATAAAGAAATGATCATGAGAAAGGGAAACCAGCTGGAGGTGGTGGGTACCACTGTAATCCTGGCATTCTGGAGGCTGAGGTAGAAGATGGTGAGTTCCAGACCAGCCTCGGTTCATAGCAAGACCTTATCTTAAAACTAGAGATGGTTCATTGAAGGAGGACTTGAACCAGGCTCAAGTGACCTTCAAGTTACCAGCTGTTCTTTACAATAATTAGCTAGGGGCTGGGAATATGGCCTAGTGGTAAAGTGCTCATCTCATATACATGAAGCCCTGGGTTCGATTTCTCAGCACCACATATACAGAAAAAAGCTGGGTAGAGCTGTGGCTTAAGAGGTAGAGTATGAGCCTTGAGCAAAAAGAAGCCAGGGACAGTGCTCAGGCCCTGAGTCCAAGCCCCAGGACTGGCAACAAAAACAAAACAAATAAAACACAATAATTAGCTATACCCCTTCTCATTCCCCAAACAGGTGCCTGGCTTAGGGAATGGGGTAGGGGGAGCAAGCGGCTCGGTGCTTCCTGGGAAAAGCAGGAAAAGGAAGGAGATGGGCTGGGCGCCGGTGATTTATGCCTGTAATCCTAGCTACTCAGGAGGCTGAGATCTAAGGATCACAGTTCAAAGTCAGCCTGGGCAGGAAAGTCTAGGAGACACACCTCCAATTAACTACCAGAAAACAGGAAGTAGCAATGTGGCTCCAAGTGGCAGAGTGCTAACCTTGAGCAAAAGAGCTCAGGGACAGCCCCTAAGCCTGAGTTCAAGCCCCAAGAGGATGGGGCTGGGCGACTGGGCTCCCCCTGCCCTCCGAGGGCCAGCAGCATGCATAGAAGTGACACACGGCTCAAGCAGGCTGTCTCTCACAACCCTGAGTGACCTTGGGTGGTCTCCTTGGCAAACGAGTGTTAAGTTCCTGGCAAATAACAGATGTTGGAGAAACATCAGCTTCCTCCCCAGCCTCCTCTGCTAGGAAAGCAACATCACACTCCCCACAGTGTGACAGAAGTCCCACCTGTCCTTCAAGGCCATCACAGGAGATGCCTTCTCCTGAGCCTGCGCAGGCTGCTCAGGCTCCACCAACCCTGGGCTTGACTTTGCAGTCATCCTGTGCTGTCCCTCTCCTGCGGGAGCCTTACCTAGCTAGATTCCCAGCACAGCCTGGCTGGAGGCCACCTGGTAGTAGGGCCCAGTGAATACGCGTTCTGCTTGCATCTCTGCCCCCTGATGCCAGCTGGGGCCTGGTCTGGGACAGAATCATGGAGCTCATGCAGGAGGCTTCTTTCTGCGTTAGAAAACATCTGCTAATCCAGATCCACAGTCTCAAGAGAGCAGAGGGGGTGAGCACCCCGCCCCGATGCTGGGAGAATAATTGTGCTCCAGTTTCTTCTTCCTGTCTCCTCCTTCCTGTTTATTACTTTGGACATGTGCTGGAAAATGGGACTTGGGATTCAGACATGTGCCAGCTGTGTGCCTCCCCCCAGAACCCCTCCTCCTGTGGGAGGACCATCCATCACCTCCAACAGCAGATGACTGTGAGGCCTCCCTTACAGCCTGGAGGAGAGGAGAGGAGAGCCGCCTGGCCGTGGGGCCCTGGTCTCCCCCTCACAGGCGAGTGATGCCCATGCTTCCCAGAGATGAAGAATGGCCAGCAGAGCATTTAACACTCCAGAGGCAGGTGGGAGCCTCAATGGACTCAACTACCACAGCTCTAATGTCTCCTCAGACTCAGGCAGGAGAAGATGCCGGGAAGAGTCAGAACCTTTGGGTCAGTGATTTTCCAACAGTGAAGCCAGCTTTCCTGGAGGGATTTGATCTCGGGACGTGCAAAGCAGAGGATACAGAGCCAACCATTTGCTGGGAACAAGGCCTGCCACCCTTATAGATGCTGCCTTGTTATCTCCAGGCCTGGGACATAAGGGTATCAGGGAACTAAGGCAACTGAGAGAAGAGCTGGAACCAGAACCCCAGAACCTGTGGTAGCAGCCAAAAATGCCACCAAAAAGGTACTGGGCATAGGGCTGGCCCCCCAAGTGGTATCTTCTTCTGTTCCCCACCATGTGAGCCTACAAGGCCTCAGCAACTTGTAAAAGGCCAGCCTTAGCCAAACTCTTGTGGTGAGGGGTCTCTGTGACCGGAACAGGTGTGGGGTGGGTTATTGGGAACCCATTCTCTTAAGAAGCCAGGCCACAGAGCTGGCAGAGCTTTTTCAGAAATGGGAAATCGGACTGCAACTACTGTGGGCCAGGTGACTGGCCAGGGCCCACAGCCAGCTGGCCAGCCACAGAGCCAGGCCCAGCCTCCTGCAGGAGTGGCCCCTCCCTGCCACGTGCCTACTCTAAGACCAGGTCCCTGGTTCCCCCATGCTTTGTTCTAGAGGAGACTCCTGGCTGGAGCAGATCTTGGTGGTGCCAGCTACTTCTGGTTATTATAGCTGCTGTAGTAGTTGATAAATATTGAACAGATTCCTCCCAGAGGTCTTGGGGAGTTCTCTGTTCCTATCTGAGTCTCTCTCTCTCTCTCTCTCTCTCTCTCTGTGTAAGGGAGGGAAAGGAGAGATGCTTTGAAGGGAGACCTATGGATGGGGAGAGAATGCATGAGGATGGGGGGGTAGATGAGCAGTTGGCACGCACAACTCGCTTCCCCTCCCCAGCACTCTCAAATGCTCTTAGAATAAAGGCTTTGATGGAGCTCAAAACCAGGCAGCAGTGCCGAATGCATAAATATTAAAGCCAACTTTAGACAGCAGGTTTACTATTCAGACATGGAATACAAGCTGTTCTGTTTATGCGAAGAGGGAGAGGAAGGGGACAGGGAGGTTGGCGGGGTGGGGGTGGGGGCTATCTTCCAGGGCAGGCACCTGGACCAGGGCTCACAGCTGGGTCAGAGTCCTAGACCTGAAGCTTTAAATGCAGAGGAGGGAAGATGGAAGGGAGAAATGAGGGCAGTGGTTCCACACCGAAAAATCCTGGAAGAGGCACTAATAGACAGGACAGGCAGATTCTTGGCTCTATAGATCCCTTACTGACAACAGTGAATTTGTAGGGCTTAAAAGTATTCTTCACTGGGAGGAGAATGCTCTGCTGGGCTGAGGGAAATAACTCCATCAGGAATGTCTTCAAAGTGAACACACTCAGAAGAATAGCGTCTGGCCTGGGTGCTGGCCCACAGCTTTCCTGCATTTGAGTCCAGGAGTCTTACCATGATGGTTCTCACAGGGTGGCTCTTTCCTCCCTCTGTCCTTGGTAGTGCTCCGAGAGGACACTCACTGTGGGAACTGGGCGTGGGTCTCAAGGGCCAGCAATCCAAAGGCTAATCTTACATCTTTGCCAAAGACACCCACATGTCCCTGAGAAGCCTCTTAGCCCTATCAGGAAGCTGGTGACTGAGCTAAAATCACAGGCCTCTCTTCAGGTCCTTTCCTGTCTCCAGAAACCAGTGGCCATAACTACAATAAACAGGCACCATCACAGGCACCCATCATGTCATTAAAAGGTCAACTCCATCAGCTTCTGCCACTTTAAGAATGAGGTAAGGCTGAGGTTATCAAGGCTCAAAGCAATATGGAGATACATGTCGATGGGCTTCTAAGAAGAGATTTCAAGCCATCAAATTGCAAGCACATCAGAGCAGCATGGCTCACTTTCACATGATCTTATAATAAAGCACCAGGCCTTGGGCTCATTCTCACCCATCAGTGGTGAAAGGGGTTTGAGTCAGCAATCCTCCACGCTCTCCTCTGCAAATAGCCTTGGCTACTCCCTGGCACCTGTGTGGTCTTCTGACCACTTACTCTAATTGACTCAATACCTAGGTGACCGGACAGGGCTTCTGTGCCAACACTCTGCACAGGCATGCGCAGTGGGAAGCACCACAGTTTTCACCCTGCAGCTACTTCCCAGTAGCTGACCCTGACTCATGCCTGATGTGTGCGTCCCAGGTCATCTAAGTCACAGAGAGGGCTGCCAGGGATACAGGGAGAGAGAAACTGGGAGTTAAGTTTCATGGGTCTAGAGTTTCAGTTTTGTAGGATGAAAAAAGTTCTTCAGATAGACAGTGCTGATTATGTGATGAATCTGTTACCACACTAAACCAGCCTTCTCTTTCTTAACAACTTGTAGGCATGCACAGGCCAACAGGCACAAGTAGAGCTGGCCTTTGGGCAAGATGGAGCCATCTATGTGTATGGTTCTGTTTGTGTTTGCACTCTTGTTTCCAATGTGACTTGTAATGTGGTTGACAGTGCTGGACCTCTATGCATCTTGGCTCCTGACTGCAGAATGGAATCCACCCTGCTTTTTAGGTCGTCAGAAGACCAGATGTAACACACATCCGAGGTGTGACACAGAATTGGTGCTCAGTGGGGAACCCCTTTACCTGTGGGGCTCTGGACTTCTGGATTTCAGAGTACCCTGAAGCCTGGCCCACATGAGGCTTTAGCAGTGACTGGGTGAGCCCTGCTCTGTGCTGAACGTTTCAAAGGCTGTTGCTGTCCTTGCAGATAGAGCCCAGGGTTGGCCATGCTCTTCCCTGTGTCCTCAGACTGCAGGTCCCTGTGAGGAGCCACAGTCCGCAGGCCCAGAGCGGCAGCCTGTTCCAGGAAGGCTGGACTCTGGGAGCGCCGAGTAAGCAGTCTGCAGAAAGCAGGACTTTAATGAGCCATCAATTATTCCCTGCTCTCTTGGCACCCCCTAACAGAAGAGGAGGGAGGAAAATCATGAGAAGGGGACTGAAAATCCTGGGAAAAGTCCCCCGCTGGGCTTGCCTCATCAGCGTTTTCCTGAGACCTCAAGGGATCCATCAGCTGTCATCCTGCCAGCAAAACTTAGGAAATATGTAGGCCATAAAATCAAAGAAAAAAAGCTTGCATCTAATTAGTATGTTAAAAAAAAAAAAAGGAAGCAGCCCAAACTGAAAAACAAAATTAAAATCAAAGAGGACAGAATGATGAGCTGGTTTTCTTTATGAGGCTTTTTCCCCCCTTCCCCCTCCAGGCTTTTTGATGGAGCAAAGGGTGGAGGGGCAGCCAGGAGAGCTGGTGAGCTTTAAAGGTGGCCAGGGAGCCCAGCCCCGGCTCCGTTGCAGTCTTATCTCTTTGACTTCAAAATTGCCCTCACATTGCGGTGTGCAGCGGTGACTCAGACGTTGCCACCCTGCTCAGGCTGCGGACCCCACAACACTGCCTCTCCTCCTAGCCCCATGGCTCAAGGGTGGGGGCTGTGCCAGCCAGTCTGCCTCCTGTTGAGGGAGGGCCCTTCAACTGGATTAGTGGCACCCAGTGTCCTGCCTTCAAATGCTCCTCTCCTGAGCTTTGATGAGAATAGCCGTGCCTACTGGCCAACAGGAAGGTGCAGCCACTAACTGGATCCCAAAGCCACCATGACCCAACTGAATGCACAGGCACCCCTTCCCCACCTGGTGTTCCAGCTACATCTCTGTGCTACCTGCTGGAGTCCTAGGCAAGTCCACCAACTCCTGTCCTGTCTTTAGACCTCTGTTTAGCCTGGCTGTGCATCCTGAAGCCTCCCTCTTTCCCTCTTCTTCATCTTGAGCACCACACCATCTTGCAGGCCTGGGAGGGGTTGCTACACCCAGTCTCCTGGGCTGTGCACAGTTCACAACTACAGCGCAGCACTTGGCATGTTATAACTCTAGAGTGTGAAGGTTCAAGGGTGGGGGAGGGGAGGGGAGGGCTTGCTCACTCACGCTGCTCTGCTTCTCTAGCACTGCCTGCAGAGCCTGGCGCTGGGCAATACCTGGTGTGTCACCAGCGTCGTGCTTCATTCCCTTCAATTACAGCTGCTCACAGATACATCAGTGTCCCCCCAGTAGACTGGAAACTCCGAGGACAGGTGCCGGGTGACCCTTTTGGATTCCTTCAATACCTATCATAATTCCTTTCAACTGTGCCTAGCTGCCCTGAGGAGTCTAGGAAATGTCTGCCACATTAAATTCACATAAGGGGAAAGTTGAATCCAGCAAATGCTTACAATATTTCTTAGACTCGTCTTACAAGCCTGACCACTCAAGAGCTGAGGAGACATGCTGAACGAGGCAGACAAGGCTCCTATGTCATGCAGCTTACATTTGAATGTATGAGACAGATCAAACGAGGGAGCGCATAAATAGCAACAATTACAGACTGTGATAAGGGCTCCAAAAGAAATGAACAGGGTGCTAGGATAGGGAAACAGATGGAGAGGAACACATGGAGCCGGGACTGAACTTGGAGGCAGAAGTGGCAGGACTCACCGCAGGACTGCCTAGAAGGAAGTACATGGGGGTGGAGAGCGGAGGGGCAAAGCATGGGCAGGAAAAGGCACCTGCACAGGTGGAGACTCCTGTGCTACATCAAATCGCATGTCAGTGCTGAGGGCAACCTGTGCTTCAACAGGCACGGGGGATGAATCAGAAGGGAGGGAGTTCTCATTACCTCTATTTTTCGAGATACAGGTAAGAAAGAAAAACACCCACCTACTATGTGTCAGTACCACTGACAACATGTTTTTCTTTCCTGCTGGGATTCATCTTGGCCTTAAGGGGGGAAGGGCGATGAGAGCACTCCCTAGACACGCCCTTCCCCCAGCCCTAGGGCAGTGTGGAAGTGAGCCACACCTATCTCCTGGGTCTGGAACCAGAAGGGATAGCTTTGAGACCATCCCCCACCTTGCGACAGCGAGCACATGTGCTCCCTTTTCGCGGGCTTTGCCCAGAGGGCGGTACTATGGGAAGTGACATTAGCCCATGAGGGAGGGCCTTGGGAGCTGCTCTTGGATGGACAAGCTCGCCAGCCTATCGCCAGCTCCTGCTCAATCCTCGTCATCATCATTATATTACTGTAAGCCCCTCCCGATTAAACCAGATTGCTCTCCGAAGCGTCTCCGAGATCCGTCTGCGCCTGGCTTCCTTGGTGGGTAAGGAGGGAGGAAAGGGGGATCTCGTTTGGCCGTTTGCACTTTAGGCTTGCCCGTGTCCCTTCACTCCACCTTGGCCGCCCGCGGGTTGGGTGCCCAGGGGAGAGGGTGAAAAGGGGAGCACTGATAAGGGAGTAAGCTTAGTATCCCTGCACCAGGGGAGGTAAATTTAGCCCGGCACTTCCCCAAAGCTAAGTGTTTTGATTTCAGGGATGGAGGTGCAGGGAGAAGACTAAATGCAAGGGGGTAGAGCCAAGGGTAGTAAGATGTTCTAATTGAAGATGTGGGCATCAGAAGTAAATGCCATTTAAAAGCCAGAGTTGCAAATCACCAAGTTCCGCCCTCCACAGGTGGCTAAAGGGACTTGTTGAATTCAGCAGAATCTCACACAGAGACTGGGGAGGGGGCCACCAGGGTCCCCCATGGATGGAAGACATGGAGCCAGGGTCTTCCCCAGGTTTCCTCTCCCTTTCTTTCTCAGGAGGAAAGAGTGCAAATTCTCTACCTACAAAATGGCACAAGAGGCACCATGCCTGTAGCCTGGGAGGATGGTACTGAGATGATTCCCAGCCCGGTGCATTCCTTCCTGGAATACCCCGTCTCAGCCCCACAGGACAGCTCAATGACACTTCTCTGGCAAGGCTTCCCACAAGACTTAAACCATGCCTCACCGATAATAAATTACCTTAACATTTTCTAACAGTCATCCTAGCCAGCAGTTACCGAGAGCTTATTAGGGGCCAAACATTTCCCATATGCTGTGATCATTTCTTGGATCCTCCATAATTCTATGAGGCACGGAGACCCAGATTTCTTATCTGAGGTAACACAGGAAACAGCAGGGTCAGCATGCGGACTCTGGCACTGTTGGCTTGGTTATGTGGGTACAGGTTACTGTTCCCTTTCATCTCACACCTGCAAGGAGTCAATCTGGCCCAACCGCTCATCTTAGTAAAGGACAGAACTAGGGCCAGAGAGAGACAGATCTGGCTGTGGTCCCCCAGCCCCTCTGGGCTCTAAATGTGGCACAATTGGTGCTATGACATCTAAACCCAGCACATGTTTCTGTCTGCGCTCTCCTGTTGGTGCCTAAGTGGCCTGGGGTGGGAATGCATTGTGGAGCGCAGTCCAGGGCCACTGTAGCCAGGGAAGGTCTAGCCAAAGACCTAGCAGCATCCAGGGGCTGCTGTGGGGTGAGCAGGAGAGGGGGGCTTACACTGGCTGAGTTCTCACTTTCTTGCTTTTCAAGCGAATGATGATGGGGCCCACCAGGCAGGCAGCTTTCTACCACACCACACTGCTTAGAGCCACTGCTTTCTGGATTTTTACAAATCTAGTTGTCACATCTTTCTTTTCTTCCCTTATATGCAGTTAAAAACTAGAGTTTTTGTTTTGGCTTTTCTGTTTTCTTAAAACCTTTTTTTTTGCTGATCCTGGGGCTTGAACTCTGGGCCTGGGCACTGTCCCTGAGCTTCTTTTGCTCAAGGCAAGTGCTCTACCAACTTGAGCCACAGCACAACGTCCAGCTTTTTCTGAGTAGTACACTGGCGATTAAGAGTCTTACGGACTTTCCTGCCCGGGCTGGCTTTGAACCATGATCCTGAGATTTCAGCCTTCTGGGTAGCTAGGATTACAGGCATGAGACACCAGCGCCTACTTTCTTTTTTTACAAAAATACCTAATATTTCTGAGCCCTAGTACTTCTCACTTACATGTTTAAGTTTTGGGAACAGAGGGTCAGAGGCAGGAAACAAGGTTAGCCTCCCCTGTTCTCACACAGAAGGCTGGCACAGCAAGATGGCTGAGACGTGCACTTTTTGTGAGCGCTTCCTGGGCACCTGCCATCAAGGCGCTGACAGGGACAGAGCAGGCAAGCACCCTTGTAGGTCCCCAAAGCCCAAGGCCCAGGAGCATCTGACTTACCCTTGATGATGTGCCTGACAATCTTGATGGAGCTTCCTCGCATGTTCAGGATCTGGTGAACTCGCTGGCGAATCTAAGAAGGAGAAGAATAAGGAGAAAAAGGATCCTGCATCCTGGATTCACCTCACTGCTTCCCCTGAAGCAGAGCCCACAGAGGGAAGGAATTCCAGGAGTGTAGATTCACTGTCTTCCTCAGTCTCCACCTACATAAGTGGTTAGGAAGGAGGAAGGGCCAGGCCCATCCAGGACAGCCCCTCATACCTGGGGGACACTGGCATTGCAGATCTCAGCCATGATGTAGCAGATGTGCTGGAGAATGAAGAGCCCTGCGTCCAAGCGCCGCAGGTAGAATTCGTCCTCCATGTCATTGTCTATGATCTCCCCGCGGCGGACTATGTCCTGGAAACAAAGAAACACCAAGCTAAGAGAGGCAAAGAACAGCTACAAAACACCAACAGTAAGTGCATACCACAACAAAACCACCTTTTGCCCTGGAGCACCTCATTCTTCACAGACTACACAAAGCCATTTCTCCTCTCAGGAGTCAGGGCCAAGCCAAAGAGACCCACGCCTACACTGAGCCTACATCTAATTCCACTAACTTGTTCTCAAATTTATTTGATTAAAAAATGCTTAAGTGGCAAATAATAATTGCAAATATTTATGACGTGATAACTCAATACTGGTATACAGACTATAATGATCACGTGAGAGTAAATAGCTTCTGAAAACATTTTTTTTTTTTTTTTTTTTGCCAGTCCTGGGCCTTGGACTCTGGGCCTGAGCACTGTCCCTGGCTTCTTTTTGCTCAAGGCTAGCACTCTGCCTCTTGAGCCACAGCGCCACTTCTGGTCATTTTCTATATATGTGGTGTTGGGAAATCGAACCCAGCGTGTATACGAGGCAAGCACTCTTGCCACTAGACCATATTCCCAGCCACGTCATTTCTTTTTTTGGGAAGCTTTGAACCCTCTTTAGTACTTTAGGAAATACACATAAATTATGAATTTTACTCATCCTACTGCAGTGGAGCACCACAACCGACTCCTCCTAACTGTACTCGGGTCTGTTACCCCTTCCATCTCTCTCCTTTCCTCTTTGCTTGCTTGCTCTTTACTTTTTGGTTTGGGCCTTCATAAGTAACCTGTCTACAACATGCAGTGAACGCTGTCTGTTCCCAGGGTACCTGGAAGTCTTTACTGGTGCACAGGCAACACCGGGGCATGGGGACTCTGGGTGTGTACATGTATCCTTTGGCTTATGTTTTAACAGCAACAAATGTGGCAGTTTCCCCACTGTACCTTGAAAGTCCAAGCCCTAACAAATGGCCAGACTCTCTTTCCCTATCCTCCAGCACCAAAGATCTACCAAATAGCCTCTGCCCTTCTTCTCCTTTCTAGGAGAGGCTGCTGATGCTTCTGCTTCTTCTTCCTTTTGGAAATTTAAAGGCTATATAGATGTAGTCCAGATATATGCCATTCATGTAGGGGGTTTTGTGTGTTCAGATGTGGGCAATCATCACTACAGTCAATTTTAGAAAATTCCTTCACTTCCCTACTCCTCATCTTAAGGATTACTACTTTTCTGCCTGGAGAGTTCTTCTGTCCCTGCTGGAGCCCCGCCATCCACTGCCTTCCTGTCCATGGACTTGGGGTATCTTTTAAGTTAATAGTACCTTTACACTGTCCATGACCTTTTCCTGTCTACTGAATAATAGCCAATCCGTGCTCCAATTTTTGAGGACCCCAGACAAGCCACTCCATAACAAGACCTCTTCCTCACACAGCAGCTGTGCCAGTTAGTGTGACATCTCCATGCTAACATCCTCAATGTCATCAGGCTGGTCTCTGAGCCCCAGGAGCCTGGCAGGGCTTGAATTTGGTTTGCACCCAGCTCAGTAAATGGTCCATGTGGTGAGTAAGAGAAAAGAGCCATTGTGTTTCCAGCTCCCTGAGCTGGAGTGGAGTATGAGGACTGGGGATGCCACGATGTGCACACACTGGGCGAGCCCAAGCAGCAGGTGCTTAACCACGCTTCCAGTGACAACAGCCCATTTCTTAATTCCGCTGGTATTTTTATGGCCATGGTTCCTTCTGACAACCCAGGCTCTTGTCACTGACAGAGCCCCTGGGACACTGCTTTCCACTTTTCTGAACTGGAAGGACTTAGCACTGTGGTCGTCAATCTCCAACAAGAACCCTTCAGAGACTACTTAGACGCAGATAATGCACTCTTTTATTCACCCAGGGGGCCAGCCTGGAGCAACAGGAGCTACTATTCATCTCGCCCCTAAAGGCCTGTCTGTGAGGCACAGAGGGCTGCAGACAGCCAGGGCCTGATCTGCCCAGCCAACCACCACTACCACCGCCACCACCAATTCTTAGCTTCATCTAGTAGCAAATTCCTTGGTAATCAGGTAATTGAATTAATGCTCATGAGGTAATCTTGGAGCACTAGCCTGATGTCCTGGCAGCCTAAAAGACAGAAAGGTCTCTTTTCTCATACCCATCATCATAACTTCCACTCCTATGTGGTCAGCAGCAGGGGTGGGCACAGCACAGGAAAGGTAGGCTAACTCCTGACTTTCACGCACACAAAAAGCATTTGCAATGAAAGCCTTGTCGTTCTACATTGCTACAGAGTTTAACATGTTATTATACCTAAGTGTCCTTACTAGCAAAGTTAAAGAGGACAGGGAAGGGATTATTAATCCCATTGCACAAATTAGAAACTAAGGCACAAGGAGGTGGAATTGCTCGTAATTACATAATCACCAGTTAATAGAATATGGACTCCCCAAAGCACAGGACTCTTGTCTGCTCCACTTCTGATGTGGAAGTGTGTACCATGATGCAGAAAATACAGAGTCCTGGCCCTACTAAGTGCTGTGGCCAGAATACCACCCTAAGGATGGAGTTAAGGCAGGGAAAAAGAACAAAGTGAAAAGAAAAAAAAAAAGGTAAATCAGGGTAAGGGAAAGCCCTTGTTTTGTTACCCAAGTGCTAACTGTCTAATAAGGTCACAGAGACACAGGAAATTAGAAAGGGACCAGAAAGTAAAGGAATGTAGTGTTACACAGGTTAAAAAAAGAATTTACTGGAGGCAAGAGGATAGCCTGAGCCCCAAAGTTTGGGACAAGCCTAGGGTAATAGTGAGGACTGTTTGAAAACAAATAACAATATTCCCCCAGCCCATAAGGAATGAATGAGAGGGAGGGAGGGAGGGAGAGAGGGAGGGGTAAGCTACAAGCAGTAGGGTCTAGTCAGGGCAGGTTGGGAGGGTGTCCTGGAGGAAGTAACTTTTGGTAAGGCCAGGCTCATGAGGTAGCATGCAGGAAGGCCTGATGGCTATAGCGCCCCTGTCATCAGGGGACAAGCTTCAAACCTCTACACATCCTGCTCACTAGTGCCCTTGGCCCTAGCATGACTGTACCTGCCCTGTCTTTTCTGGCCCTCACTTTTCCTCTTGATCATCTTCACATTCTCTGTGCTCTATCACACTATATTCAGTCTATCACACTCTATTCAGCCTAACATGTGGTGTTCCTCTTGCACAGATCCTTCCCTGAAATCCGATCCAGCAGATCCGATTCTCGTCTTTCAAATGCCCAGGTCTTGGGTTTGCACTGACACAGCACTTCCTATGACCTGCTTTGTACTGGTGATTCTGATGTGTGCTTCTCTCCTGTGTGGAGTATTTACTGCTGACTGGGTTAGAGGAAGCTGAGTGCCAGCCAGTGTCTACTCACTGTTTAAGGGGAAATAAAAGGTGTAGGAAGGTCACGCATTGTTCTGACAAGAAACAAGGAAGTGAGCAAGGTCGGGCACAGTTCCTGAGATGGGAGTCACCTTTATTCTCCATTACTGTCGTACTGTGTATGTATTACAAATGAATTAATGAACCTCTGGCTCTTTTTCAGGATTTCAAAGGCATCAGGTAAGACAGTAATCGTGGGGTAAGGACTTGTATAGTTCTTCAGGTATCTTTAAGAGAAATTCTAAGGGTGTATGAGACTCCCAGACACTGTCAGTATAATTCAACTGGTGCCCCTGGCTAGGATTCAGTTTCTGGAGAACATAAAAGTGATAGGAAAATTGTGAGAATTAAAAGATTGTGACAAGCTTCTCCCTAGTCTCTACCTTTCTTGGCAAAAGGTTCCCAAACTACAGTCTGAGCTCAACTTCTCTGACAGCTATACTCTAGCGGTACACAGTGGACCTGCTCCTACCATGCTACAAGGAACCCAATGACAGCCACTGATCAAGGAGGCAGGTGGGTTTTCAAGTTTTGGGAAGGGTCTTGTGAATGCTGGGAAAGTACTCTAATACTGAGAAATATTCCCAGACACAACTGGCCCACACAGAGCTGTAACTTGTAGCCCACTGTCCTTAGCCCACGGACAGTGAACTGATCACCAGTACTTCTTCTCAGAGGTTCCTCCCTGTGTCCCCCCCCCCCCCCCCCGCCCAAGCCTGACAGCACCAGAGCATGTAGACAGATACGGAACTTCTCTGAACTAAAATGCAGAAATGCCACAACCCAGTTCTTCTGTCACAGTGGGACAGAAGTACAGCAAACAGGATCAGATCTTAGCTTTACACTAATTTTCTAGTGCCCTTAGGCAAATCAATCAGCTTTCCTTGGCCTCAGTTCCTTTGCCTGGTAAGAGAAGCCTGAACTAGCTCATGCCAGAGGCCAACTCCATTCCACCACTGTGTCTGCAGAGATGAACTGGAAAAGGGGTGTGAAACGATATTGGAGCTTGGGGGGAGAGGGGAGAAGAGCCCTGAAATCAATTATCATGACTACCCTGACTGAAGGATAGGAGTGGAAGTAGGCTATACTTGAGCTCATACTCTAGAAGGTTCCTTTTGGCTTTGAAAATCTGCAGCAAATCTGGGGCAGAGGCACCTTTCTCTCCAGAGGTAATGAGTTTTTGCCTGTACACAGGTACATGGATGTATTGAAGCTGATCGCTGTGCCGCTCAGAAAAGCCGTTGCAAAACATGCCTCAAGCTGGGGCCACGCATGGCCACTTCAATGGGACTCGTGCAGTCAGCGAGACTATTTGCTCCTCCTCTCATCAGTAAATCAAGCCTCCCATAAACCAAGCTGCAAATCCTGGGTCTGCTGTTACACCAAGCAGGCCATTTGGAACAATTTGGGCATGCAAGTGCTCTTCGAATGTGAATACAGTTAATAGGGAATGAAAGGGAAATTCCAAGAATCCAATGACCTTAAGGATGTGCGTTTATCTTACAGGTTGGATTGCATTTGAAACGGAATATAGACTTATGGGTTCAAGAGAGTATTCTACATAATAATTCATTCTTGGTCTACTCTGAGGGTGGTTGCCTTCTTGGCAAAGCAGGGAAGCTGGGCATATGCCTGGCAGAGCAGCTGCTGGTACCAAGAATGTACACTAAATATCACTTTCAGGTTTCACAGACGGAAAACCAAGACAGATGACATAACTGCCATGCTTTCAGGTGGTGGCCTGCATAGAAAATGCTTCCCTAGTCTAAGGCCTTTTCTCGTCATCCTTTTGCCCTTACCACAGTGGACTAAGAAGAAGAGTAACTAACATTTCTGAGTCCTTTAGAAGGTGCCAGACCCGGCCCTACTCATGCTTCCCCACAAAAAATCCCCAGAGGTAACAACTATTACTATTTCTACTTTTCAAAGGGGAAACTGAGGCTTGAGAGATAAAATCTCTCCTAAGGTCATAAGGCTCATGGTGAAGTAAGTGGTAGACAGAACAGAAATGCACAAATTTGGTTCCAAACCTGTTCCTTTCATAATTCAGAGGAAGAAAATGTCTTAAGTTCTAGGGTCCTTTTCCAAGATTAACATATGAGCAACTCATGGGGATTTTTTTTTTTTTTTGCCCATACTGGGGCTTGAACTCAGGGCCTGTTTTTGTCCCTGAGCCTCTGCGTGCTAAAGGCTAGCACTCTAACACTTAAGCCACAATGCTATTTCTAGCCTTTTCTGTTTATGTGGTACTGAGGAATCGAACCCAGGGCTTTGTGCATACTAGGCAAGCACTCTGCCACTAAGCCACATTCCTAGCTCCTCAAGGGGACTTACATAACTATAAGATCACATAGTTTCTTGCCCTGCCTCCTTCCTATAAATTGAAGAAACCTGAAAAGAAAGGGGGAAAAACAACCCCACAAAACTGCAGCTACAACAGAAAATTCCACATGCAATTTGAGTTGAGAAACAAAACACTCTGATAGGTTTTGTTTTGCTCATTCCATAAGAAAGGCTAAGAACAAAAACTGAGATGGTAATTCAGTGAATGGTGCAGTAAGTAGAACAGATTGCAATTCACAGCAGCACCAGCCTGTTTGGGGGCTGCTAAAATAAACAAATTCATCTCCAAAGATAACATGGAGATGGTACATGTCAAGGTGCCAGTACTGCACGTGTGTGTGTGTGTGTGTGTGTGTGTGTGTGTGTGTGTGTGTGTGTTCCCCTCACTGCCACATCTCTACTTTAAATGTTAATCTGTCTTGGGGAGCTACCAAACTGCCAGCTTCCTGCTCTTCCTGCCTCTATCTCTCCTGGCAGTCAGCTGCAAGCCCTCCAAGTGAGCATGCGATGCGGTTTCTAATCTGCTCCTGGATGATAGAAGGGGACAGCCATAGGGGCTTCTGTGAAGCTAATATGAATCCTTCTTGTTTCAGTAAGAGAGAATGTGACTCAGCTAAACATAAAGCCCCAATGACAACGTGGCTACTGTGTCTGTACTTGTGGGCCAGAAGTGCCCACATCCAGAAAGAAATACCAGCTATTTTCAATTCCAAAGCATTGGGAGGAACCATGGGGTGGGGTGGGGTGGAGATGAGGAGGTAAAGTCACTAGCCAAAGGAAACCTTCCCCTAAAGCTTCTAACATAGGAGACTGTTCCAGGAGGATCTAGAGACTGTAAATCTTGGTCAGATGGGGAAATGGAGGCTGGAAACCCAGTAAAGAGATTTTTTTGGAGGGAATGCAAAGACGATGATCTCTCTAAACCTCTGGGACTAGAGCTTTGCTCACAGTGCAGACTGACTATACTTCAGGCCACTTTACTATGATGAAATGTGGCCACACTCTACACAGGGCAAGGCATCTTCCCCTACATACAAGTCATGTGTGCCAGACATGGCATTCAACCTGGGCTTTGGCCTCATAGAACCAGGCTACCTTCATCACAGGGCTGTGACTTCATTTCTAAACATATTTAACATCTGCTCCCTAAAAAACAGTACAGACTGCTCATGTGAAGATCAACAATATATAAGTCAGTCTTGAGAGATTCAGAGCATCTTTGATAGCAGTTATGAGCAGGAAATGAGGGTGAAGGAACAGAAAAAGGAAAATCTGTCTCTTCTAGTGAAGACTGAGTTGACTAGGGGCAGAGACAGACAAGTATGCAGGCCCAAAGCACTTGTGATAATAGCTATGACTTATGGTTCCCTCCAGGAACTATGCTAAGTGATTTAAATGTATTTATCCTTCCCACAACCTCACAAGGTAAGTATTAGTATGAGGAAACTGAAGGAGGGCATTTAAGTGACTGACTTATGATTTGTGGCTTATGACTATCTGGCTGGTGGGGAGGCAGAGCTAAGAGTTTCTAGCCTGGACCCAGAATACCTGATTTTTTTTTTTTTTGGCCAGTCCTGGGCCTTGAACTCAGGGCCTGAGCACTGTCCCTGGTTTCTTTTTGCTCAAGGCTAGCACTCTACCACTTGAGCCACAACACCACTTCCACCTTTTTTCTATATATGTGGTGCTGAGGAATTGAACCCAGGGCTTCATGTAGCAAGGCAAGCACTCTGCCACTAGGCCATATTACCAGCCCCAGAGTTCCTAATCTTAAGGGAAGGCTTAAGTGCACAGGGTGTGCTCAAGGTACTGAGATGAGGTACCTGAGGCTTTCTGTAGAAGGCTTTCTGTAGAAACTGACCACGAACACTACCAAGCATGCACTTACTGACAAATCTGTATGCTTAAACCCTGACACATATGGAGGGATTAGCCAGCTGCAGGAAAGGAATGTGGGGGAGGTGGTACAAGAAGTATTCCAGGCAGAGTAAACACAGTGGGCAGATGTCTAGCAGGTTTGAGGAAGCACTGGTTCTGAGAGGCACAAGGGCAGAATGGTTTTAGCCTATCATGAGGGATGGGGCTAGCAGAGGCCAATGATAGGGTTTTGGCCACAGGCTGAAGTTAACACAGGCCCTGTGCTTCTGTGTGTGGGTGGGGAAGTGGTGGAAATGACTTTCCATTTTAGACACTCCTGGTTATTGTGTAGGAAATGAATTGTAGAACATACACCTAGAGCTAGAGACATTAGTTGGGAGGGTATTGCGGTAGATGCCAGCTGCCTGAAATAAAGAGCTGGCAGTGAGGTCAGGGACAGAGGACAGGCTGTAGAGATGTAATTTGTAGGATGGATGCCTGGTGGGAGGTGGGAGTAAACAGATGGTGCCCAGGGGCTGAGCTGGCCAAACTGGCGAATGGGGAAGAAACTACCCAGGGTTCAGGCAGCAAATCTAGGTTTAGACTTATTGAGCCTTCAGAGCTCATGCTGATGTCCGGGGCAGCTGGCTCTGAGTGTACAGAGATGTGGGAGGTCCGTCACATAGCCTGGTCCTAGCAGACCCTGTAACAGGCCTGGGAGGTGGGAAAAGAAGCTCCTCTGTTGATGAAAGAGGATCAGAAAGGCAAACAAGTGGCTCAAGTCCACACTGCAAGGCAAGTGACAGATGTAGGTCTAGAACTCAGGTCCAGTGGCTTCTCTCAGTAGGAGAAAGGGTGACTGGGAAGTGAATAGGAAAGAGGCAGGGGAGGGTGAAAGGGCACAAAGCTGAAATTGTGGTGTCAGAGAGGGAGACAGGAGAAAGGAAGAAGCACCATGATGTCTCTCTCTCTCCTGAACTGCACTAGCTTCTCTACTGGCAGTGAACTCTGTTCTGGAAAACGCCTGGTCTGAGAAAGCTTAGGAACGACTCAGTTAAAGAAGAGCTGAGAGAAACTCTCGGCAGGATTCTCTTTATAAAAGCTTGCCTGGGAAGCTTCCGGCACAGTTAGCAGAAGAAATCAATGGCAGCCACACTTCACTGTCTGCATCCTTACCTGGTGCTTCAGAATCATGCACCCTCCACGTTCATCCCTGCGCTTCCTCTCCTTCCATACATATCTTAGCGTGAGTTCTGTATGTGGAGGAAACGGTCAAAGCCTGCTTAAGATATCACATCCTGTGGATATGGTTTCATTACAGAGTCCATCTTTTTCTTTCCAGGCAAAAGACGGGAATGATTTAACTGTGGCAAAATTAGCATGCAATTTGTAAGTCATTATGGTGCAAAGTATGTGGTGAGAACACTTTATTGAATAAACCTGCTGAGTATAATTTTCCCAGGAACTAAGAAAGAAAAACCTCTTTCCAAGGCTCCCCTCCCTCTTTCAGAAATCCCTGCCAGCATCTATCTAATTATGTCTTTCTTCTGACAGCCAGAAGCCGGGCAGGCGGGCTCTGCACATTTAACCAACAAGGATCTTAGTATTTCCTGGGCTTCAACTTGTTTGGGGGAGCCTGGTGAAACCTGCTGAGACAAGCGCCCTGGATATTTACTGATCATAAGGACTGCTGCATACTAGAAGAATTACACAGTCTCTGAAAGTTCAGGTCACAGAATGAGCAACAGATAAGGTAATCTGACTAAATTATATGCTCATGTGAATTTACCACAGTGAAACCCTTTTCTATAATTAATATACTCTAAATAGTGAAAAAAAAAAAGGAGGATAAGATAGGCTATAATAGAGGCAGGCGTCAGTGTGAGGGGTGGGGCCAAAGACAGGATGAATGAGGGTGACTATGGTCCAAGTACTCCACACACATGTGTGAAAACAGGACAATGGAACCTGCTGAAATTGTTTTAAGAAAGGGGAGGCAGACAGGGTAAGAGAGATGGAAGGGTTAAGTTTAACGGTATACACTGCATGTATGGAAATGTCACAGTGAAACACCATTCGTACAACTAATGTATGCTAATAAAAATATTTTAAAATGTTTGGCATGTAAGGCTGAGTTCAAGCTTCAGTACTGGCACACACACACATACAAAAAGTTCTGGTTAGATCTTGCTAAGCAGGACCACTAAGGTTACATTGTTTTGTCACAGCCATGGACTCTCAAGACACTGAGCACAGAATGAAAGCAATTAGGCCATGACTCAAGATGTAGACTCTTGGCTTAAGACTGATCAGATAGGTGCAGTAATATGGCGTGAAGGGAACAGGTACAAAAATCAGTGTGGACTCTTCTAAGCATGAATATTTTTCCTTGTTAAATACAATGCATGGCTATCTAGGGGTGTAATTCAGTTGTAGAGCATTTGTCTCGATGTATGTATCAGGTCCTGGGTTCCACTCCAGCACTGGGGGGTGGGGGGTGGGGGGTGGGGGGAGAGCTACGACAACAAAATCCTAGAACACTGCCAGAGTTTCATCACTGTACTTAAGTATTTGCAATGATGGGTCTCAACTAAGAAAAAACAAATGTGAAGGCCTAAGAGGTCAATTAAGAGAGAAGGTGGAAAGCCCAGGACTTGTGGTTTTCCCTGACAACAAGGGCACATACTCATTTCCCCTGGCCTCTCATTCCATCAGGCTCCACCTCAGGGTAGAGGTCCTGTGAGGATGACAAAGAGAGACCTAGACCCAGAGAGAGAACAAAATGATGACCAGCTATGGAGTGATGGGAGGAGTCTTTAGGTATGGTGACCACTGAAAACCTCTATGAGGAGGTGACATTCACATGCACACCTGATAGTGACGCACCAGCGAGAGGACCCAGGGCTTATATAAGGGGCTGCAAAGGAGATGAGAGTTAGATCACACAAAACCTTGCACTACCAGAGGGTTAGTACTGTGTCCATGTGGTGTGTGTGGGTGGGTGGGGGGGGGTATATGCCAGGGCCGGTGCCTGAAGCTTCCATGTTTAGTACTTCTCATCACCATATTGCTACCCAAGTAATTTCTCAAAGTACACAAATTCAGACATCTCCCTTAAAAAACAAACAAAAACCCTCAACATTTAGAAAGGAGAGAGGCGGGGGCAGGGAAGCTATCTACTCACAGCTGGAGACAGGGAAAGGCTTGGCTCGGTGGTACACACTCCTCTCACCCTGCACACCTGGAATGTAACTCCCTTCTCCTCCCTTCCCATGGGGACTCTTGCCTACCTCCCCCCTTTGTTATTTTTTCCCTAGACAGGCCTGATCAGTATCTTTTAAGGATCAGTGCAAATGTGACCCTCAATCTTGTGTGTGTGTGTGTATGTGTATGTGTGCAGTACTGGGGCTTGAACTCAGGGCCTAGGCCCTGTCCCTGAGGCTTCTTTGTGTTCAAGGCTAGCATTCTATCACTTGAGACACAGAGCCACTTCTTGCTCTTTTCCAGTAGTTTATTGGAGATAAGAGTCTCATGGAACTTCCTGCCCAGGATGGCTTTGAACCTCAATCTTCAGATCTCAGCTTCCTGAGTAGTTAGGATTATGAGCATGAGCCGTCAGCCATCCAATAGTCCCTTAACTTTCTTGCTCAAGGCTGACGCTCTACCACTTGAGGCACAGCTCTACTTCTGGCTTTTTTTTTTAAATGGGTGAATTGGAGATAAGAGTCTCAAGGTCTTTCCTGCCTGGGCTGGCTTTAAGCCTTGATCTTCAGATCTCAGCTTCCTGAGTATCTAGGAGGATTACAAGAGCCTAGCGCAGGCCTCATTCTTTAAAGGGTAACCCATACAATTGTGGAGAGTGATCCTTGCTATTCCTTCCAGCCTGCCACAGCACCACATTCCTGGGCTCATTCTTTTACTAGCACTTGGGTCTCTTGCCCCCAGCCAGTGACTGTCACAGTGCCCAGTCAACATTTGCCAAACAACAGGATTCTTTGCAGTTTTCTTGTCAACTGCAAACCACCGACATTTGTGCTATGCTGAGAGAGATTCAAGATGCAAGGGGAAGGGTGCCTCTGAGACTCTGATAATGTCAATACATGGCCCTACGGTCTTGTTTGTTGCAAGTATGGTTTAGTATATATACGGGATATTCATTCATTACTAATCTGATGGTGTATGCCATCAAAATGCTTGAGAAATAAGCATTCCATTCAAGTTGTTCAATTCATAAATAATAAAATAATGCTTTCAATTATTTGCTGAGGTACCAGTTGGTGCAGGGCACCCAAATTTAATGTGGGTGAGGAGACAAACTGTTTGTGACTGAGAAGAGAGGACTGCGTGAGGGAGAGGTGATGGGGGGGTCATGTTGTTCCGAGTCACTTCACACCTGTGCGGTGGTTTCATCTGCCAGGATGGAGCTGAGGGCTGCCGGCACACCCTGCCCACAGACTCGCCCCGCCCCGGCTCTCTGAGCAGCACTGTGGCGGCTGAGCACTAATGGCCTTGGAATGTTTGCCAGTGCCCAGAAAAACAGCCTTGGCATCCAGGAGGCAGATGTTTGTCAGGGAATGGCAAGGCCAGAGCCTGTGGCACTCAGCCACCTGGCGAGTTCTTGGGGGAGCAGCTATCGCCATCACTCTTGTCAGTGCTAATCAATTTCACCCCTTGTCAGTGTTGGTAATAGATAATCTTTTGGGAGGAAGGGGCAAGCTCCCTAACAGCTACATATAAGATGCTCTCTCATAACCAACTCCTCTTTCTTGGTCTCCCTCAAGACAAAGCCTCATCCCATATGAAGTACCATCCCTCTGTTCTGCTGGGGTAGCGGGTAGTGGGGTAGCCCAAGGAAAAGGCTACTTGGCTCACTTAAGAGTGACACAGGCATGTCAGCAGAAACTAGAACATTTACCAACAGCAGCAGCTTCTACTTACCAAGAGAGGCACTTTATATGCTTTGTGGTTAGTCTTTGAATTCACTGAAATGGAGGTATTATTATTCCCATTTTGCTGATGGGAAGATCAAAGCTTAGAGAGGTCAATTCAACTGTTCCAGAGCTCAGAGCAAAAGCACAGCGCACCCCAGCAGATCACACTGAAAACTGCATTAGAGCTGGGGCTCCAGGGGCCTTGGGGCTGTTCACATAATTCAAGGGGGATTTCTATTTGTTTCTGATTATCAGTTGGACAAAGAAAAAGGACACCTCACTCTATCACTTCACCTATCACTCAGTGCCTCTCATGTCCAAGTTACTGCACAAGAAAGAAAAATGGAAAAGGAACATTTATTCAAAGGAATGCAACAGAGGAGTGGGCTGTGCACTGAAAGAGTTGGGGGTGGGGCATGCTAGATAGGATGTGAAGTCCAGCTCGGCCTTTAGGGACTCTGCCTTTTATCTTGCAGGGCTATCTTTGTACAAAGGAGAAAGTCCCAGTCAATCAATTCAATCAATCAGCAAACATCTGAGCACTTTCTAGGTATAGAACACAGGAAAATCACAAGAATGGAAAACACAGTTATCATCTACCAGTCTTCATAAGTGAAGGAGAAAGGCTGGGCAGGAGGAGGTAAGAGAGACAGGCAACAGCCACATCACAGGGACTGGCACCCAAACTGCAGCATGGCTGGAGGGCAAGTGTAAGAGCTCTGTTCACAGTTGGGGTGGTGGGGGGTGCTGCATTGGGATCTCCCACCCTGGAGTATCCAAAGTCTCACAAGAGCCTCTTTAAGGCAGGAAGAGCAATTAGAGAACACTGATCCAGGGAATCAAGATCACAGGGAAATGAGGTTTCCTACCCACTGTGAAAAAGCGAGGCAGGGAACACCAAAGACTGAGGAGTCTCATGTAGGGAAAAGGACAGAGATCGGACATTAAAAGCTTGCCCTGATTAACGAGTATGATGATTATAGAAGTGGAGATGGAAGGTAATGCAATGTAAGTGGGGGAGGAACACAGAAGTTAGGGGCATCTCACAGCCCCATCAAGAAAACTACCAGGGCTTACTTCCTCGCTAAGTCTCAGCACAAGAAAATGCACCAATCATGCTGGACCCTAGGACGTCACTTGGCTGCAGCCATCTGGGCCTCCCTCCTCTGGTCTCCAGTGTTCCATCTTATAAGCAGGGGAGTTGAATTTGAAGGCTTGCAGCTTCCTCCCAGCTCCTCTGTCCTGGGCTTGCCCTGCCTCAGCACACCTCCCTCAGAACAACATGTTAGGTGTCACCATGGCCACTGATGCATCTTTGTTCTCACCTACCTTGTTGGAAGAAGGGAGGTACACAAGGATCAACCAAATGGGGTTCAAGTCAACAAGTGGTAAAAGGTGGGTAGGGATACGTACGTGTTTTTCCCCTTCAATCTTCTTGTCAGCCACCTGCATTGCACTCAGGTATTTAAAATGCAACTCCATTAGTCTGTCAACCTGAAAGAGAGATTTCACCAGGAGTGAGAAAGGCAGAGCGAAGCCCTCCCCATCTCACTGTCACAGCTTACAAAGGGAGACCATGCTTCCAATTCTGCCATGGGAGAAGAGCACTGCTTAGGAACACATCAGGAATAGAGCGAAGAGCCAGGGTGGAACAGAGCAAACACTTAGGATGCTCGCAGCCTCAATGCAGGCCCATTCCCCAAAGGAGAAGATACACTCCCAACCCTTCTACCACTCTTAGGACTTCAAGTTGTAACAACAAATAAATAAATAAAGATTCAAGTGCCTTCTTGCAAAGAGAAAGTGCTTGAAGTTACATACTTGATATTCACTTAGAACTTTACTGAGATCTTTTTTTCCAAACTGAAACCTTTCATGTTCTGATTCTGCCCCAGAGCTGATCTTTTTTTTTTTTTTTAAGCTGCCTGAGTAAAAATTTTTTAGTTGCTTTTGAATCAAAACAGAGTGCAAGAAAAACTCCTTCAGCGACCTGAAACAAGGCTTTGACTCTTGTTCGGTAGTACCTTCAGAGTCAGTTTTAAGCTTAGCAGAGTCATGCTTCGAACATGGCCTGAGGACCACTCAGACAGTTTGGAAAAGTTTTCTTTTCTTTTCTTTTTTCCCCCTACGACTTCCAAAGAATTGAAGGAACAAGGTGAATCTCAGACTTCGGATCTATCTTCTAGGAAGGTTGATATCACCATGGTTCTTGGCCCAGGAGCTGGTGGTATTGGTCAGTTGGGGATACTGCTCCTGCTCTGCCTCAGATAGCCCAGGAAGTTTGTGCTCAAATCCCCTGCAGCTAGGGTGACCTGAAAACTTCATGTATTTTTGCTACAAAGTATTTCCATGTCTATTATTTCCTATGGGTTTTTTTTTTTTTTTTTTTGCCAGTCCTGGGGCTTGAACTCAGGGCTTGAGCACTGTCCCTGGCTTCCTTCACCCAAGGCTAGCACTCTACCACTTGAGCCACAGCACCACTTCCGGCTCTTTCTGTTTATGTGGTGCTGAGGAATCGAACCCAGGGCTTCATGCATGCTTGGCAAGCACTCTACCACTAAGCTACATTCCCAGCCCCATTTCCTATGTTTTGTCACAAACAACAACAATAAAAACCTTGAGAAAGTACAGCAGAGAAATGACAACAACTCGCATCAAATGGAGTTCAGATGTTAAAAGATGTCAGAGTGTGCATGATTGACTTGTTCTGTGTCCTAACCTGATGGCTCTTAGCAGTGTTACACTGCTCCAGTCGGGGGGTGGGGGGTGGGGGCTCAGATACTCCTTGACCTCTCTTGAAAGCAGGAAGTAACTCCAGCCCTGCTTCAGACACAAGCAGGAAAAGCACTTATTACAAGTTCAAAGTCAGGTTTTGAGCCTTTGCTTTCCTCCTTTACCATTGTCTGCTTATGAATGGTGCTATAAAAATTTGCATTCAGCAGCCTGGGTTCAAATCCTAGCGCTGCTCTTATTAGTGGTATGATCTTGGGTAAGTCACATTATGTCTCTACACTTCAACTTCCTATCTGACAATGTGAGTGATAGTGACATAAGGATGAGCCACAGTTATGAGATTACACGCCACAACGCAAGGCAGCTGCTCTATTACCCACTCAGCAGTCACTCAATAAATGGCAGCTCCTATTATTGTTACAATTGTTCGGTTTGGCACAGGAGGTAACAATATAAAATACCCATCCAATCTCATTTAGTAATCATCACCAGTTCCACAGCCCACCTAGGATGAGCTCTACTGCTTCCTTATCATCACCACCACCCAGTAAGACCTCATCCAATTCACCTCCCATCAACTCTTCCAGATGGATACTAAGGGCTCCAATTTCAAGCTGGGGAAGTGAGGTTTAGAGCGGCATACATCAAGAACAGGTTCAAATCCATACATAGAATCCAGAGCCTATGCTATCATTTTGCTCTGCTGTACACACCACCCCCATCCCAACCAAAAATCCTATTAGAATCCACTCTCAATGGGTCTGTATATTTGCCTAAAGTGCCCACTGCTATCTTGCTCAGGGATCACCACTGCTCTTGGGACAGTGCATTTGGACATGGCAGTGAGCAGCAGAACTTTAGAGATGCAAACCAAGAGCCCAGATGCTAGATAGGGCAGCAGTGTGAGGCCCAGCTTCCTCAGATCCTATCACATAAGAGTCCTTCCCCACCCACCAGTCCTGCTTGCATCCTCAAGGTCACAGTCACCCACCTTCTCACTGTCATTTTCTGTGAATTTATTCAGGAGCCGGGTCCGCTGCTGCCCTCTCAGGTTGCGCAGGAGGGAAGCCAGGATCGAACAGACATGCTCTGGGTGGGAAGGAGAAAAGAAAACATGCTGAGATCAGAGCAGTAATTATTACCTCTCTTCAAGGCCTGGTCTGGTCTATTGAAGGAGGAATAAGTGGGCCTCTCTGACTGCTGCTATTGATTAATAAGACAAGAACCTCAATGGTGTCATCGGAAAAAAGCACTGATTTCCACACACTGCAGTCAGAAGGGATGATAGACTCAAGGGCAACATGGGCGAGGGATTCAAACCAAGTGAGGATTTCTACCCTGCCTGGAATTAATTGGTTTGTATTGTCCACAAAAGTACCTCAAGCTAATCTCCTCTTTATAGAAATATAGCCTGTGAACAGAATATGAATACTAGTCATGCCATGGACAAATGATGAATAAGAGATGTTCCACTGGATTCTCAAATTACTTTATAACTTTCTCAAGCAAATGCCCTGGAATTAAATAAGAAATATGATAGGACCTCAGCACCATGCTACATTCTGGTGCAGTTGAAACCCCACTCCTTGTGTAAGGGAGCTGACTGTGAGCCCTTCAAGCCAGAGATGGTGCCTCCCAAATTCTCATGACTTGGAAGTGTCTGGGAGCAGCACGGAGAAAAGGGCAAATGAAGGGATGGCACAGGCTTCTTTTGGGGAGAGATTTCTTTTTTTGTTTAAAAAAGAATTTTGGAAAAAAAAATGTCAGTAATGACCTTGAAAAGGAGGTGACAGAAATCAACTCATGGAGAAATGGTAAAGTTTATCTTGAAATGAGATGTTCAGTATGAACAGCAAAGGTTCTGCTTGCAAACCTAGCAACATCTTCTTGTGCCAGTCACATGAGTTCTCAGAGTCGTTTGACTATTAAGCGTGGCCACAAACAGCAGACCCGTTCTTGACTGCTTCATAGGTGTCATTCCCTCATGTCCTAAGCATCCCCACCCCCTCGTTTCTCAATCTCTGAATGCTAGACTCACTCAGTCCTCAGACATTTATCTTCTCTTTATCCACTCCCTTGGTGTTCTCATCCTGTCTTATGGCTTTGGGAATCAGGCATGATGAGACCCTCACACCTGAACCTATAGGCCAGTCCTGTCTTCCGAACATCTATTCTCATATACTCTTGCTCTTGCCTTCTTGTCATAAATCCTTTCGCTTTAGCAAGCTCCTCGTCTTCTTCCCCATAGTCTTTTCCATCTAGTTCGTGGCACCCAGGTTTTTAAATTTCTCCCTGCCCATGGACATACCCTCAAGAGCAGTCAAAATGCTTCTCCAGGTTAAAATCCAAAGGCTGATCTGTTAAAAATCCTCCCATGGCTTGCCACTCAGACTAAATCTGTTTCTGACACCAGCTACTCCTGCCTAAGGGCCACTGCCCTTTGCTGTTTCCTCTGAAATGCTCACACCAGTCATGTCACTTAGTCTTCACATTCAGTAGGACTCACCTGCCTCATTTTCCATGAGGCTCTCCCCTTGTCCATTCACTTTACAAATGCAAGGCCCAACACAGCCTTTCTGGAGCCTCATCAGCTTTATTTTTCTCTTTATAACAGCTTACCTTCTACATGTTTCCATATTTTGTCCACTTCCTTTCAATTAGAATATAATTTCTACAAAGGCAGAGTTTTCAACTTGCTGTCACTGTCATATCTGCAGCATAAAACAATGCATAGACACAGAGGTGTCTATACATTAGGAACACTTGCTGAAGGAATGGGAACAAAGCAGGCTCTCTGTATTAAATTCTGGTGGCGGTGGTGGAGCCCAGACAGACACTGTAGAATTCTAGATATCTTTCAATTTTGTGTAAAGCTGGGAGTGAGGTGGTGTAAGCTTGTCTGCAGTCATTGCCTTCAAGGGGAGGATGGAATGAAAATGGGAATTGGAAAGAACAAGTCCTGGTCCATAGGACGGCAAAGAACACCAGGAACCCAGTGTATGGATGAGCTAAAGTGGCGTGGCTCTGAATGAAAAGATAGGGTAAAAGGGGACCATCTTTGGAGCAGTCAGGGTAAACCCTCTGATCTCTGTGAATGCTAAGAAGGAAGACTCAAGGCAGGAAGAGTAAGGGGACTCACAGTCTGCAATCCTGGGCCACATACGCTGAATGTGGCTCTGATCCCTTCAGCTGGTAAACTGGTTCGTGAGACAAGGCATAATGAATGCAGTCAATCTAACGAACTCAGATCTGAAACTTTGGAATTTGCATGACAGCTGGAAACAATCTGTGTGTGTGTGTGTGTGTGTGTGTGTGTGTGTGTGTGTATAAAACTTTAAATGCACTATGATTGGTCTATATCTTCCCCAGGATCCATAGTGTCTAATGACTGGTCTCCCTACCTCCACATGTACATGACACTTTAGCTAATGGCTTTTGTACTTATTCCATTTCCTGGAAGGTCTTCTTCTCTAGTTATTAACTGTGGTTTATTTCTAAAATACAGTTTTATTGTTATTAAGGTATACAGAGGGGTTATTATTTTGTTTATTTATTTGGTCATGGGGCCTGAACTCACTGGGTACTTTCTGAGCTCTTTGCTCAAGGCACTCTACCGCTTTGAGCCACAGTGTCACTTCAGGTTTCTGGTAGTTAATTGAAGATAAGAGTCTCACAGACTTTCCTGCCCAGGCTGGCTTTGAACCACGATCCTCAGATCTCAGTATCCCCAGTAGCTAGGATTTACAGGCATGAACCACTAGCACCCAGCTGGGTTTTCTTTTTTTCTTTTTCTTTTTTTTTGCTAGTCCTGGGGCTTGAACTCAGGGCCTGAGCACTGTCCCTGGCTTCTTTTTGCTCAAGGCCAGCACTCTGCCACTTGAGCCACAGCGCTACTTCTGGCCTTTTCTATATATGTGGTGCTGAGGAATCGAACCTAAGGCTTCATGTATACGAGTCAAGCACTCTTGCCACTAGGCCATATTCCCAGCCCCTGGGTTATCATTTTATATGTCAGGTAATGAGCAAAAAAAAAAAAAAAAAAAATTTTTTTTTTTTAACAATATGACCCCTTTCTTCACTTTCTCCCAGTGTCACCTTTCCATCCCTAACCACAAGTTACGCAGTTCTTTTTTTTTTTTTTTTTTTTTTTGGCCAGTCCTGGGCCTTGGACTCAGGGCCTGAGCACTGTCCCTGGCTTCTTTCCACTCAAGGCTAGCACTCTGCCACCTGAGCCACAGCGCCCCTTCTGGCCGTTTTCCATATATGTGGTGCTGGGGAATCGAACCGAGAGCTTCATGTGTAGGAGGCAAGCGCTCTTGCCACTAGGCCATATTCCGAGTCCTACACAGCTCATTTTTATAGACTTTTTTAAACTTTAGATTTTCAAATGTGTATGTATCTATGACAATATATATCCTTTGCCCAAATTAATAATACTATGTTTTTCATCTATGTTGCAAAGATTTTCTCTAGTTTGACATTTGTCTTTTGACAAATTCTTATTCCAAGCTAAGTTTTATTACTACTATATTGTTTTGCTGAAAGCAGCTTCAAATTCCTATCTGAAGGGCTTAGTAATAGCTTAGTGGTAGCATGCTTATCTAGTATATGTAAGGCTCTGGGTTAGATTTCCAGTACCCTCCTCCCAAAGTAGGTAAGGTACACCAACTGTCACTGTTTTATTATGTATCTATGACAGTAGGCTTATTTGGGTCTGTACACAGATTTCTCATTAAACCCTTACAAATCAGCTACAAGAAGGTGCCATCCTCATCTTCATTTTATTAATGTGCAATCCAAGGCCTCAAGAGGTTAACTCATTTAAGACCACAGGCTTGAGTATGTGGTGATGCAAACCCTAGTTGTCTTGATTCCAAATTGTAGGCTTTCCTATCATCCCCACAACCAAGGTACTCATCAACACCGTGAAAGAAGAGACCAGAAATGAAACAGCAAAGCCTGAAAATATACTTCATATGGCATGCACAGTGCCCAAAACACAGGCACTATGCAAATGTGGATTAAAAAAACAGCGACAGTTTTAATGAGAGTAAAATGAAGCAAAGGCCATATGGAGTATAACATGAATAACAACTTCTCTTCTCTATTTTACCAAATTAGTCTTTCCAGAAGCAATTTCTTCCAGAGTCTAAATAAAGAAGAATCTTTGGGTTTCAGGAAGTTCCAAATACTGAACCAGAACTTTGCAGTAATTTTCTCGCTTAATCTTGATTAAGTAGGACAAAAAAGTTCCAAGATAGTGTTCTTATATACCTCAACAACAGGGTGGGGGAGGGTGCTTGATGGCAGGCAGAAAGAAGGTATCAGGAACAGTTGTTCATTTTGGAGAGGAAAATTTAATGTACAAAAGAACCATTCTATTAACATGCATTCTCACAATGCATCCCAAACATTGGCCAACTGTAATGCACATAAACACAGATGATATTAACCTATTTGTAAAAGATAGGTGGTCAATTTCAGGAGACCTGAGGCTGCCTGTGTTCCTTCACTTCTTGTCTAGGTGTGGCCCGCCAGATAGGGAAACACTTCAGCTACCCTAAGTTTTAGTACACACCGTTTCATTAGCTACTAATAAATGTAGCTCCTCTAAGAACAGATTTCAGCCCAAGGTGGTGTCAATTTTTCATGCACCAAGGAGATGGGGAGCTGCTGGCACAGAGAGCAGAAGAGATAACAGTTTTATCTGCTGGCCAACACTGCTCAGCTGCTCTGTCATTCCGACAGGATAAAATGGAGGTGAAGGATGGCTATGGAGCTGTCAATGCAGACAGTGGATGTAGTAGCTCACTGCAAAGAGAGCACGCACACACATACGTGTGTGCATACATGCGCGCACACACACATATACACACACACAGAGAACTCACCAGGCTCCAGAGAATGGAGGCCCAAGAAAAATCTACCTTTTCAGCTCACTAAGCTGGGAACGTGGGCATCTGGGGTCTGGGTAGAGGGCTAGAGTTGGTATTGATGTTGTGTCTGTGTGAGTCCCTGCCTGCTGGACACCTTGCTCAACACTCAGACAACTGGCTGCCTCAGACACTAATTACTGAAACTGCCTAGAGTGGTGGCTCTGGACCACCCTTCCCCCAGCTCTCCTCTCCTCAGGGCCTCTCAAGGGTAATTAGCAATGGGTTAGCCTGGTATACATGCAGGAGGCTGGATGTTTGATTTTCTAGGGGCAGTTAAAAGTTCTATAATTTTCTGAGCTAGAAAGAGGGTTAGAAATTCTATGCCAGCCTCCTCCACAGGTGTGAGTACAAAAAGAATGCCCTGAGAAGGGATGTGGCTTGCCCCAGGTTAAGAGTGGGGCCACTGGAACCTCAAATCTACAAAGTGCCTTCTTGCCCCCAGGTCAGGGTACTTTTGAGAATCTGTATGAACACAAATGCATGTTATCGCTCCCCGAGTACAACCACAAATGTAAACATGTTTCCATGGACTTCCAAAGATCTATCTCTGGAAGCACCTTACTTAAGGACTGTTGTCAATTACACTCAAGTCAGGGGTCTTTCCAGATTAGCTCAGGCAGTTGCCTCAACCAGGATTTACACGGTGTACCATTTTGTAAAGAGTAGAATGGAGCAGTTTTTGCCATCCTTATTCAAAACAAGTATGTTCAAATCCTAGTCAGTGCTTGGTAATAGTACCTCTCTGTGAGAGGAGCTATGTGCCTTTAAGATAGGCCTGCTCAGGAGGAGGCCTGTCAGGGTATCCTGATAAAAGGCACCCAGACCTTGAGAGGACTCACACTGGAGATCTACTACAGACAGGATGACAAGTCAATGAATTAACCTTGTGTGAGGCTTTAGGATCAGATTCACATCTTGTCTCTGGTACTCATGGCTGGCTTGAGCATGGTGCAGGATCTGAGTCTCAGTTTTCTTTTCTGTAAAATGGAGCTGTCCTGCCTATCTATTAAATCTTTTGTGTCAAATGAGTTATGTGCATAGTAGTCCTCATCAAACTGTAATCTGAGATCTGATCTATCCACCAAGAGCACCTAAGAGAAACTCTCACATGTGCACCTGCCAGAGCTCCAGCTAACTCCTTTCCGCACTGCACCTGACAACATGCTCCCCACTGATGGTGTCATACTAATTTGCTCTGGCTGAGAAAAAAGTAGGAACCAGCTTCCTTGACTCTTAGCTGGTAGGGCTCTTTTCTGTAAGTCAAGATTTGTTCTAACCCCCAAATGGAGCAAGGCCAACTTCACTCAGACTCTTTAATTCCACAATAAATTAAACCAAACTGCCTGTATGGGGCTTCCTTTAAAGCCAAATAATACAAGATTCTGGGAGAAACAGACAGCCCAGAGAAGGGCAATAACTATTTACTATGAAGCTGAAGGACACAGCAAGCACATCTAAGCAGAAATGGTTCTACCTCTGAATAAAAATACATGGACTTGGCAATAATAGTCATTTGCTTTTTAGTCCTGCTGTGAAAGTTTAAAACAGAACATGTGGTATGTATAGGAAATAAGAAGTAGCCAGTACTTGAGTTGTATAAGCTCAGTATAATTACAATGCACTAAGTGGTGTTCAACAGTCATTCCTTCATTCAAAGTTCTGAGTATCTCTTATGTTCCAGGCAAGGTGGGAAGTACTGGAACTGTGGAGGCCAAAGAATCTGGCTGGAGCTGCTCAGAATCTTCTGAGCAAGCTGAGAAACAGCTACAACAGAGTATATGGAATATACATGGCCCCTAAGGGAAGGGTCACTAATTCATTTGGTAGAAAACAGTGGGGTAGACAAGTGGGGTAGCTGCACAAATGGATGGTTAGGACAAAATTAAGACAAAAGGAAAATGTTTTTCTCAGACTTCTGGGACAGACACAGAGCTGGATATGACCCTGGCAAATGAATGGCCATGAACATGTAGTGTCATTTGGGGAGAAAAAAGTTGGTAGATTGACAAGTGCCAGATTTTGAGATTCTGGGGTTGCATTTAACACTTGAAGCACAAACCTAGAGCATATTCTCAAAGTCAGGGGTGAGTGGAAAATGGGGAAGGGAAGAAGGTGATGAGGTGCACAGCAACAATCCAGCCACTGAACCTCCTTATCCTTCTGGGCCAAAAGAGGTACCTCCACATTCTAAGAGAGTGCTGTGTGCTAAAGCCTTAGTGCAGCAGGCAGGGGAGGCCTGCATTCACCAGAAAGGAAGAAGAGCTGAAGAGCTGTGTGGGTGGCCACAGGAGGCCTCTGCAAACTCATTTATTCCTGCAACAGTCCGAAGAATCTCATCACATATAAGATACAGTGTTTAAGATAACCAGACACTGCTCATGTCTTCCAGGTGCTTGTGGTCTATTACATCCAAATTACATGACAGAAAATTGTGACTGTGAGATGATAAGCATGTCAATTAGTTTGGTGGGTGTTCATTTTACAGTGTATGTGTGTGTGTGTGTGTGTGTGTGTGTGTATCAGAAGATCAGGCTGTACACCTTAAATATGTATAATTTCTATACATAAATGATATCTCAAAAAAGTTACAAAGTAAAGTAAAATTACATTGTAAAAAGTGATAATGAATGGGGAAGAGGCAGCAACGAATGATGGAGCAAATAGTCTTCCAGCCAGGGGAGCTGGGAAGAATGGCAGGAACAGGGCATTTGAGCTGAATACAGGGAGGAGGGGCAATGTGAGTGAGTGTATTTCAGGCAGAGGGACCAACATGAAGCAAAGTGATTAAACTGGAACACATAGGGGACAAAGGTTTGGGAGGAGTGTAGCAGGAGGGAGGAAAGGATGAAAGTTGATGAAACTGGAAAAGTGGGGTACAGATCATGAATAAATGTGACTGTTGGACTATGAAAAGTAGTCCCTAACTACTGTCCTGTTAACTTAGACTAGCCTGGCTGGCCAGCAGTCCCAATGATTCATTAAGAAATACATACATGGGTCAGCTAGAGTTCTATTCTTAGGATGGAAATGGTCCCTGTACTGCACCCATCAGATCTTGGCAAGATCTCCCAGGACCGCTTTAAAATTCAAGGCCATGCTGCAGAGTTGCCTTTGTTTCCACCAAGCATCCAAGGCCATTAGCTCTTGTTTTAAGAAATTCATATGGCAATGTTCTT
This sequence comes from Perognathus longimembris pacificus, assembly GCF_023159225.1. NCBI lineage: Eukaryota > Metazoa > Chordata > Mammalia > Rodentia > Heteromyidae > Perognathus > Perognathus longimembris. The sequence goes on along the minus strand of NC_063166.1, from coordinate 71,102,992 downwards.
ACACTTCTAAAATTATAACCGTCTGTGTTTTATTGCTGAACCTCGCTGCCCACCTCCCTCCAGCTACCCCAGATGGACAGACATTCTTGTTTCTGGTACCACTCAAGATGCAAACAGGATATTTAAGATACTCTAATTAGATCGATCTTCACTTCAGCAGTGGTGTGTTAGAATACAGATGAACCTGTTCCATGCCCAGCACTGGCAGGCAGCTGAAGGAGCAGGAGGCCCTGTCAAATCAAACCATAACATTACACTCCTCTGCCTTTATTATTATTATTTTTCCCTTTTTACATTTCATGATAATGGACATCTGCCTAGCAGGGGATGTGGCAACCCAAGAAGAGTCACGCATGTGTGCTCAGCCATGCCAGTTGAATATTGATGCAAGGTAGATCAAACACTCTCAAAGCAGATGGATCTGTGTGAGCATCTAAATATAACCTCTTTAACACATACACACAATGCATGTACTCCTGTTCTTCATGAACACCTCTGAATATTCAATATGTGGTAGGCACTGTCTATAGAGACAGGCTACTTAAAGATATAACCCTTGTATGACCTATTATGTGCCTAAATGGGCTTTGCATACATCACCCTGTTTAATTCTCACAACAACCCTAGGGAATGTTTTTGATCAGTCTCCCCATTTTGCAGATAAGAAACTAGAGATTTGGTTGGGAAAAGAAAAATCACCTCCCAGAGTAGTCTCACAGCTAGCAAGTGACCAACCATGTTAGTTTCACTTTAATAAAACTAGATCATTTCTCTCAGGAGTTAAAAGACCAATCAATAAGAATATGGGTACAAATAAAATCAGATAGTTCCATTCAAAATACTTAATGCCTGGAAGGATGTAGCAGAACTCTCTGCTCTGCTACCTGTCTGTGCATCATGCTGAACCAAAGCTATGCTGCTGTAGGTATCTACCCAAGACAGCATGGTCCTCAAAAGGCCTGACCAGCTTTTGTCCTCTCTGTCCCTAGTCTTGTGCCAGTTCAACTAATGCTGAGTGTGATGATATTCTAATGAGACACATGGTAAGAGTTGGCTTTAAGAGACAGACACACACAAAACAACATACTCCCTGAAAAAAAAGAGAGAACAAAAGGAATAGATAATTTTTAAAGAGTCTGGATGTGCCAGATTCTGCAGAATAAGTAGAAAGGGCATTTGGGCAAAACATGAGAGGCTTAGAGGCATGGAGATAAACAGAAACAGCTCAAGGTAAGCTAGAGGCTGTGGGGGTGGGTGAGGGGATGGAGGGTGAGGCAGGAGGACTAGTCAAAAATTCTGCACATTTGACTGGAGTCTGGACTTCATCCCACAGGACAGACTGGACAGATGCTAGAGAAGAGGCAGCATGACCAACTCTGCAGTGTGCAAAGATAATCCTTGGAAAGAGACAGGGATGGACACTGGAGGAGCGGTTGCATCAGATGTAGATGACAGGATCAAGATCAATGATTATATATCACTTTCAGGTATATCTAATTGCCCCTAAGCAATAAATAATTGAAATAGTGAACTTTCAGAATAAAAATCCCAATTCCTTTCCTCTTTTCTCAGAATGACAAAGAATACTAGGACAGTCAGGCGCTGGTGGCTCACACCTGTAATCCTAGCTACTCAGGAGGCTGAGAGCTGAGGATTGTGGTTGGAAGCCAGCCTGGGAAGGAAAGTTGGTGAGACTCTTATCTCCAATAAAAAAATATACTCAGAAAGAGCCAGAAGTGGAAGGGCTGGGAATGTGGCCTAGTGGTAGAGTGCTTGCCTAGCATGCATGAAGCCCTGTGTTTGATTCCTCAGCACTACATATACAGAAAAAAGTCAGAAGTGGCACTGTGGCTCAAGTGGTAGAGTGCCAGCCCTGAGCAAAAAGAAGCCAGGGACAGTGCTCAGGCCCTGAGTTCAAGCCCCAAGACTGGCAAAAACAAAAAACAAACAAACAAAATAAGAGCCAGAAGTGGAGCTGTAGCTCAAGTGGTAGATCACTAACCTTCAGCAAAAGAATCTTGGGGATAGCACCCTGCTCCTGAGTTCAAGCCCCAGTAAGAGCAAAATAGAATTAAGAAAAAAAATACTAGGACATAGTAGACTCAATTTGTAGTTTATACTTCAAGAAAAATCTTCTCTGAGACTGAACAGGTCTCCACTTACTCTCTGAGTCTCATTATCCTTGTCTGTACAATAGGGATGGCTTAATTTATGAGGTCTCCTCTCAATTCAATGATAAGATTCTAGTTATATATAAAAAAAATTCTCAAGACCCAGCAATTTCATCTACCAATTCCAATACTTTCTTCTAGGAATTCACTCAAGAGGTCAAGAAAACATCTGACCACAAAAAGACACACAGAGCTGTATTTCCGAATGGCTAAAAATCTGAAACAGCCTAGAAATAGGAAGAATGGAGAAATTCATCCACATAATGCAATACTACTCAGCCACAAAAGGAGCAAACTACCACTAGTAGCCATCTGGGACCATACTACAACTATGGACAAATCTCAAAAGCAACATGCTGAGTCTCACCCACACTGGATAAGCCCACTGGTTGAGGATCTAGATGAGTGAGTTAATGTGGAAAACAGGGCAGTGGTTTGCCTTGTGTGTGATTAGGGTGGGGCAGGTAGGAACTTTCTAGGCTATCATAATATTCTACATCTTGACATTGGATTTGCCAAAACACATTAAATAATACACTTAAGACCTCTGCACTTTACTTTGTAATTGTACCTAAACAGTACCTAAACACACTGAGGCATTGAAGGATGGAGTATACTGCTGTCTGCAACTTACTTTCAACATTAAAAAAAAAAAAGAGAGATGGTAAAAGAAATGGACAGAAATGTGCTTTAACAACCCAGCAAAGTGTTAATTGAAGAATCTAGGTGTATATGGGGTACATAAGTATTTGCTATACAGTTCCGTCACTTTTCTTGTATGTTTGAAATTTTACTTAAATGTTGAGAAGCAGGCAAGACAGAAGTGAGAGGAATGTGAACTTGGAATATAAATGAAGAAACTCCCAAAGGTGATTTTCAGAAAAGGAGTTATATGTCTGCTGTTTCAAACTCTGAATGTCTTTTCCGCTGAAATAGGTCCACTAGCACCCATTTTGCTTGAAATACAGCTAAGTTTTCTTTCCTTTCTTTTTTCTTCAATTGTGATGAGACCCCATGAACACAGCCTGAGCACCTTCTGGGTGCAGAGCAAGGACACTGACTGTGGCTGACTTACTCATTGTCACCACTCCCATAGGGACTCCTTTCTCACATTGCAGAATGTTCCAGCAGTACTATAGACTAGAAAAATGCTTAAGTGCTGTCTTAAATTTACAGCCCTGAAACAGTGGGAAAAAGTGTATTGTATAAGGAAGTGACTGTGTGTGCCAGGAAATGCTTCTCTGTGCTATACTGCTTTTCTTTAAGAGTTCAGAGGGAAAAGACCAGAATGTTGGGCATCTAAACACTCCCTCAGGGTGTGAGAGTTGAAAGCATGAGACTTCCTAAGGCAGGTGCTCATGTATTAGGGATGGTGGTTCATAGCTCAGATGGAATGAAAGAGAAGGTGTGGGGAGCTTCGAGTGCTTGCCTATGACCTCCCATTTCTCCAGTGGCAGCAGTGTGACTGAGGAAGGTGTGGGACCTCAGTAACTCTGGAGGCCTGGCCATATTCTATGAGAGTAAGATTTTCACTATATCAAGGAACCCAGCCAGACTGGCTGAGGAGACAATAACCATCCCAAAATGGATCTCCTCTCATCTCTTAGTCTTACAGCCCATTTGAATTTTATCTGGAAAGATAAAGCGAACAGCTTAAAAATGAAACAAGGAACCCTACAGCTTCCCTTACAGCTAAGTAGGCACATGGGACTAGCTTCAGGTCAGTAATCTAGGCTGAACTGGTGTCTGGGACATCCTGGAAGGGGTATGTCCCTTCTGGCCCTTCCCTGTTCTTTCTGCATTCCTGATACTTGGAATATAATAACTGGAGCTCTAGTAGCCATCTGAGACCATAGGGAAATCTTGAAAATAGAAGCGAGGCACCTTTATAGGTAATGTGGGGATCATTAAAAAGCCAACATACATTCTGTGCCCTATGATAAGGACAGCAGGATAGATGACAGAAGGAATCTGGGCCTGATGGCATTGGGAAGCCACTTTGCTAACCTCTAGGCTTGTTTGCCTCCAAGAGAAATAAACCTTGCTATTTTAGTTTCTTACTAGTATCTAGGACTAGTTCAGAACAAATGTGATTTCCTTCTTGAAGCACTCATGCCTAAGTTCTTTCCTACCAAAGTTGGGCCAAAGGAGACTGGAAGTCTTCAGAGTTCAGGTATTAGAACCGAGAAAGATGAATGTGGCTTTGCTCATTCTGAGAAGTAGTCACACAGCCCATCCTGGAAAGTCTTAGCACACAAAGCAACTGTGGATGAAGAGGTACATGCTCTTCTTTTCCCTATCTCCAGGGGTCTCTTAAGAATACTTCCCATTATTACACACAGATTCTGGAGAGCCAGGGGAAGGACAGACCTAGCCTTTTACAATTAACCTCCATCCTTACAATGGCAGAAAATTAGTGCGTGGACTTTGTCATCTTTATTTTATCTTCATAGTCCCACCCACCCACCCACAGCATCTACACCTGTAGTGTGATACACAGCTGGTGTGAGAGCAGCTCCTACCTGGCAGGACTGAGGCCTTTGATGAAGAGTGGTGCAATGTGAGGCTGCTGGAATGCTGCATCCCCTGTGGCTGATCACTTTCAGGAGTATTTATGCAAACTAAACTAGGCCTGAAACCTAGAAAGCTCTTTCAGGATGGAGAAGCAGATTATCACACACAACCTCACCCTTCCAATGGAGCCCCCTAAAATCCTGACATCCTACAAAAATAGCGAACATGTTTGTACTGTGGCCTTTTTTAAAGTTTACAAAGAATTCTTTGTAATGGCTAGCTCAGTGCCCTCTCAAATGGCCTACAGGACTGGTAAAACAGAGAGGACCCACATCAGTGCCTGGACTCACACTGAAGCTAGGCACAAACAACAGAACGCACCCATAGTATCCCTCACAAATGTCTCTGTTCTCCTGACTTCCTACCTGCTAAGCTTCAATCTGCCTCAGTGCAAAAGGAAGGACAACACAGCATAGAGAAAGACAGCTATTTTCCTGAAAGCCCTTCCCTGGATGCTGGCTCTGGATAGAAAATCAGTGGGTGAGTGAGTGGGTGAATGTGTGTGTGTGTGTGTGTGTGTGTGTGTGTGTGTGTGTGTGTTGGGGTGGGGGCCACTCCCTGGCCTTTGGGAAGGATCTAAGTGCAGCTCCTCACTACTTTCATCCAGACAGCCTAATCTCTTCCAATTCCTCTCACATTAGGCAGTGAAGTCCTCTTTAGGTGGCTTTAGCTTTGCCAGCAGTAGGGATCCCCATGCACTTCCTCCTGCTCTGGGGCTCTGATGATTGCCATGAAACTCAGAAATGCCTGCATGCAGACCCGAGGTGGCCTTATGTTCATTTGCTTGAAGTCTGACTTCTGAACCTTTCTTCCTTCAGCTAGGCACCACACAGTGAAAGGATACAAGGAATTTCAGTGCTGCTCTCACATAGTTCTTTCAGTTCCAATCTGAGACAAACAAACCAAACTACTGTATCATCTTTCTCACAGAAAAGCTACTTGAAAAACACACATTGTTCTGTGCTGACAAAATGTCTTTGCACCCCAATTGAACAGGGTCTGACCTCTTGTTAGGAGGAGATAAAAGAACCCAGTTCATCCTAAGCCACACTATGTATGAGAAGAACAATTCCATGTTCTGTTTTACTGACAGGATATAATCAATCCAATATGCTTTCAAATATACTAAAGACTTGTCAGCATCATTATCGTATAGGTGAGTCTTTCAATACACCTACATGCGGTCTTTCTGCAGGTGTATAATAAGGAACCAAGGTCCACATGCCTTTCCCAATGGGCCTTTCTTATGAGGGGAAAACCATTTATTAGTGTTATAGATAAGACTGCAATGCTGGTAGTTCACATATCATTTTCTTCCTCCTTCCTCCCCCCACCTCCCAATCTCTCTCTTTTATTCCTTGTGTGGTATCAGGGATGGAACTCAAGAGTTTTGTGTATACCAGGTTCTTACCTACCACATAGCTACACCACTAGCCCTCGTTTTCTGATACAATATTTATGGCCATCCTTATAGCAAATTATTCTCTCCATTTTATGGAAGAGAAAAATAAATAGGGCTAGAGAGGTTATATCCCTTACGGAAGTTTGCAGAGCTAGAAAGAGCTATAAAATGATGGATCTGGCTCCCAAGGCCAGCTTTCTTTCTATTACCCTATAGCTGCCTTTTTACTGAACTAAGTTTCCTAGCACCCAACTTTCCCAGGCACCGCTTAGCCAGCTGAATTGTGAGAAATAAGCAGAGAGCCCATTTTGAACAAAGTGATAAAGTGAAACTCCAATGTCTCTTTGTTTTATACAAAACAGATGGTTTCTGACAAAAACCGACTTCAAAGTATATTTCTTCAAAACAAATCCTCCTTGCCTACTACTGAGGAATCTAAGACACACTTTCAAGGAGAGAATTCCCCAGTTAGCTTCCTCACAAGTACCTGGTGAAGAGGAATGATGAACAGCCTGGCAGATGCCGGCAGGCTCCAAGTGTGCAGCTGGCCATGTGTCCTTGCTGGCAGAACTATTCTAGATCGCCCCTCACCTGGCCAGAAGACCTTTCTCCATCAGTGAGACTCCCCACTGAGACCACAGCACTTCTGCCTGCTCCTAGAAAGCCTCTGACCTCAGTCTATAGCATCTATAATTTCTATGTGCTATACAGTAAGACACACTGGCTCAGGGAGCAGAGAACTCAGACCATTTTCTTGCATGATACTAATAAGCACAGTCAAAATCAGAAAGGCATGCTTCACTTTGGGACTCGGTTTCTACAACTGTCTATTAAACATACCTCTACAACACTACACCGTTCTTTTCTTTCTCTGTATTACTGGTTTTCAGTGATGGATGGGAGGGAGAGGATTCCACAGTCTGAAACACTACAATTTTAATGTGATGATGGGGGGGTTTGTTTTTGCCCCTAGGGCAGAGATGCTACTGAGCACCCTTCGTGCTTGTGACCATGATATCTCCTCACGACAGAATTACCCCATTCAAAATGTCAACAGGGCCAAAGGGAGCAACCCAGAACTAATCTTATTTATTTACTTACGTACTTCCAGTACTGAGGTTTTTTAGATCAAGGCCCAACACTTGCTAAGCTTGCTTATTTAGCTGGTGTTCTGCCATCTGTGCTATGCTTCCAATCTGGCTTTTTACTGGTTATTTTAGAGACGGAGAGTCCAGTGAATTTTCCTGCTGGGGATGACCTTGAACTCACATTTCAACCTCCTGAGTAGCTAGGATTACAGGCATGAGCCACCAGCACCTGGCTTACTGAGCTATTTCTGACATCTACTGGCACAAAGCTAAATTATCAGCAGGTTTTAATGTTAAAAGATATATTCTGGCTAGATTTTTCTAAATTTAAGTACCTAACTTCAAGGCACTCATTTATATCAGTTACTGATTTTGCAATTAGAAATTCCATATGAGGTAAAATTATGTGATACCTAGAGATACCTTAAACTATTATAGGAAGAAAGGAGGAGAGATGAAATAAGATTGGCTAAATGATAATCATCGAAGCTGGGTGATGAGTATACTAAGAACACGATATATTTTTGATAGTCTCCTTAATAAAAGGTATTTTCCTTCCATTTTATTGAGTACTTGAAAGGGATTCAAAAGATGAAAAGAATTCCTACCCACCCCTACCACCAAGCATGACATAGTCCTTGTCTGAGAGTGCGCAGTTGAGTGGAAATAAGCAGACAGCTACTGAATGCAAAGACTGCTTCTGTGAGCATAAGGGGACAGCCTACTAAGAGAAGTGGGGAAATCAAGACAAGGGGTGACATTGTCCAAAAAGAAATGTGCTTTTTTTTTTTTTTTTTTTTTTTTTGGCCAGTCCTGGGCCTTGGACTCCGGGCCTGAGCACTGTCCCTGGCTTCTTCCCACTCAAGGCTAGCACTCCGCCACTTGAGCCACAGCGCCGCTTCTGGCCGTTTTCTGTATATGTGGTGCTGGGGAATCGAACCTAGGGCCTCGTGTATCCGAGGCAGGCACTGTTGCCACTAGGCTATATCCCCAGCCCCGAGAAATGTGCTTTTTTTCTGACTTATGTAACTGTAACCCCCCTGTATGTCACCTTTACAACAACAATACATTTCTTTAAAAAGGCTATGAATGTCAAAATATGGAGGTGAAAAAGGAGGCCCAGAGCAGGAAATGCCACAGCTCAGGCTACCGGGAACTGCAGAGGATGGGCAAGGCGGGCAAGAGGCAGCCAGACAAGGCCAAAAGGGCAGGCTTCCAGTGTCATGTCAAAGTGGAGATTTTACCTTAGGTTTGTATTAAGAAGACTTTAAAGGATTACAATTTCCACTTTAGACGTGTTGGAGGCAGTTTACCTCTTTCCCCTAGAAGTTCTGGCCAAGAGTAAAGAATGGCTTGGAGAGAGGCAAGAATACATGAACAGTGAACAGTGGCAGAAGACAGCTGCAACCACTTGAGGAAGGAATGGAGGAGAAGAAATAGGGGCAGTGGGCGAGAGGCAGGAGTGACAATGAGATCAAATTCAAGAGGTACCCATGCTACAGTGGTTTTCCTAATTGACGTCACAAACTCCAAAGCTGAGAGAAATGAAAGGGATGCCTTAAGGAGACTAAAATCAGGATTAACACAACAGAATCTAGAAATAGCACTTACTGGATTGTTGCCTTGGTGATTGAAAGTCATTTAACTTTCTGGATTTCAGATATCTCCTTGAGAGACTGAAACACAGTATTAAGAACTTGGGCTTTAGGTTCCTGCAGACATTAACTTAAACTGTGTGTACAATTTGAGACAGTACTTAACATCTCTGGGGCTGTTCCCTCAGTAATAAAACAAGTTGATCCCCACCCAGAGCTGGTAGTAGGGATAATAACATCATGTATGTTCTGGAACCTAGGAATACTCAAGGGTAAGTTCACCATCCCACCATCATCAGTAACCTCAGACCAGTTGACACACTGTCTGGCAGCTCAGCAGGTTAAGGGCTGACACAGCTTGGCAGATGAACCAGTTAAGGAGGCAGGAAACATTGTATTCCAGAAGTTGGCCGGCCAGCAGGCATACTTAACACAGACATGATTTATTATTAATCAATACATCTAAGAAAGTTGTAGGCATGGTTTTTTAGTGATTATCAAAATGATACGCCTAATTTATTTTGTGGTAACCCCACAGCAAATAAGGAACACACTAACAATAAGTTTCTTTCTACTTTAGAGCCAGGGATAAGGGGACAAAAGGTACTAAAAAGAAAAAGCGTTGGGGAAACAGAAGACACGGGGAAAACGAGAAATTTAACACACCATCTCTATTTTACACACGTGTATAATTTTATATTATACAAGCACTTTATATGTTATCTTATTCTAGTCTCACATGCTGATATTATTCTCAATAATATCTCACACTAGAAATTATTGGCTACATCTTAAAGATGCTGCACCTGGGGTTCAGAAAGCCCAATGACTTGCCAAGAACTAAACAGAAGAGTTAAGGCAGAAATGCAAGTTGAGTGTTCTGAAGCCAGCCAGGGCTCTTCTCTTCTGGGTTACTGGAGGTATTGTTTCCTATTATCTTTAAAAATCACCCTGCTACCAGTTGCAGCAAGGTTTTCCCCAGTGGACTCTCTTGGGTGATGACCTGCCCAGCCCGATACAGACATCTTTTAATAGAGCATATCTAAATGAGCAAAGGGCTGCTTCTGTTCAGTATGATATTTGAGAATAACTTCTGTTTGGGGATCCTTTGTTTGGCTACCAGGAAAGAATGTTCAACATCTTTCCAGCCTCCTTCTTATGCTAATTACAGCTCATCAGCATCTGGACACCCACAAGCAAAATCAATCTGGCTACAGAAGCAAGCCAAAGACATTTTTCTACTATTAAAAAAAAAACCTAAACAAACAAGACTGCAACATGATTAAATAGAGCATTTCCCCACAACCTGCAGGTTGCTGCATATAAAAATCACATCCAATATTACAAGAGTCCAGGAAGAAGGACACTAACAAACATCTCACATCTCTAACTGTATTCTTTATGAGCGATGAAATGTATACAAGCTTATTTTCAGTTTTTCCCCCTTCCACACTGTATCTTCTGTTTGGTGGCAACATGCTAACACATTCACATATTCATGCATTTAAAAATACCTGTGAAACCTATCTTCACCTCCTTTTCTTATTCTGTAACCAAATGAAACTGGTCACTATAGCCTTCTGTCCACACCTCATTTCCCTACCAATGCGATGTCCCAGCACACCCACAATACCTGGAAAAGTCACCATGACATCCAAGCACAGCTCAACACACTCTAATTCTTTGACCTGAGGGTTATCTTGCCTTCTAAAATACAGTGTAGCCCCCTAAGTATTAAAGGCCTACTCTGTGACTCAGTGTCCTCACCTGTCAAGTATGGGCATGAGGTGAAACGAGAATATATGTAAAAGAATACTAGGAACAAAAACACCCCCACATGATGACACTGGGAAGTACATCCCTGTAGAGATCATATGTTCAATTCTAATAATCACGGTCCACAGTTAATTATTGCCTCACTCCTGAGTTATTGTCCTGCACTGGCACCACCTAAAAAATGCTAGGGAAATAACCTGAAATGGTCTGGCTATTTCTCAAGTGTTGCTTCTATATTGCTGGTATTTGTTTTACTTCTATAAAGGGAATAATCACATACTAAACCATTTCTATAAAATTTAATCAAGATTATAAACAAAAACTAACAGAATCATACTGTCAAAACCACAAATGCATGGGTAGAAAATTCTCTTTCCAAAATAAGAATTCTGCTCATGTTGCTACGAAAAAGCTAAATGAAAAAATGCAAAAGAAAAACAATAATCAATGCTTCTCCCACCCTCTCCACCTAGGCCCTCAGTAAGATAATTGAATTGGTTCTAAATTAGCTGGAATAGTCAAAATAAGTGAAATTAATGTTATCCCTAGGACCTGTAAAAAAAAATTGGAGTACTTTCCTGGCAAGAATGAGTAAAGCAACTACCGTTAACAGCCAACTCAATGGACGCCAACATGGTGGTGAGCCCTGCTCACCGATGAACCCAGTCAGTCTGGGTGCACAATGCCTCTTCAGCGGCCATTCAGGCTCAGTTTTGTGTAACTACCCAATCTCCCACTCCATCCCAGAGCTACTCCTGGGGAGCTAACAACAGTGCAGACCCAATGGTTTTATGCACATGGGTGGGCTAAGAAACACAGCTTATGGGCCCTGGAACAGCATTTTTCACATGGTCCAACATGACATCGACAGCAGCCAGGTATCAGGCTCACTGCAGCCCGCCTCTTCCAGCTCTTAATTTCCACTTGCCTTTCCTTCATCTGGCTAACTTCACTCAAGTTTGGCCACAAGCCTAAGGTAGGGCTGATTCTAATCTCCACCTGTTCTCTCACCACTCAGGTGAGAGTAGCAACTCTCTATATTCTCACAGTGCCTCAAATTTCTGTCTGCCTTTTACTCTGTAATACAAATGCAGGTTTTCTACGTCTCCTAGGTGGGCTGTGAACTCATTCAGCCTCTATTTTTACCTCATAACATAAATTCAAGTTTCTTCGTCTTCCTAGCTGGGCTGTGAGCTTGTTCACCTTCCACCTAGAATACCAAGTTGGTACAAAACACAGACTAGTCGTTTGTCTAGCGAGACAATAAGTGAAGCCTTCTTGCCCTACTTTTGGGTACCTAGCCATAGAAATGGTCCTGTACAAGGGTAGCCCAGACTGGCAGCTAGAGAGAGAAACAGAAGGAAGGGTGTGATGCCTCTATCAGGCAAAGATAAACTTGGCCTACAATAGCCAGCATCATACTAGAGAAGTAAGGTTCTAAGCATCATGATAAATAGTGGCTGTCCTGTCTCTGTGGCAAATCTTGTATGTTCCAGCCTGTCCACTCATAGTATCCTGGTTCACAGTTGGTTTTCATACTCAAAAAAGCAAGAGCTTGCATCTGACACATGAACACAAAATGGGGAGATGTGGGGATGTCTATTTTGGAAGGGAGGTCGTAACTGTATTACCACTGACTTAATATCCACATGCTAGAGACCACGTAGGATAATCATGACCGCCCCCCCCCCCCCCCGCCTCCCAGCACACACAACATCTTGGGAAGATTTCCTCAGGCAGTTTGCTTGAAGAGAAATTCAAGATTCAGTAATTTCCTCAAGGTTACGATACTAAGTTTGTGAGTAGATCTGGGGTTTGAAACCAACTCTGCTTGCTGACAAAAACAATCCTCCTCCACATAAGCAACCAGAAGACCCAAGGAGCCACCATAATATTGAAAAAGCCTTAAGAAACCAGCCTATCAAGTGGCAGAGTGCTAGCCTTGAGCAAAAACAAGCCAGGGACAGTGCTCAGGCCCTGAGTCCAAGGCCCAGGACTGGCAAAAAAAAAAAAAAAAAAAAAAAAAATTAACCAGCCTAAACTCATGGTCAGATTTGTAGTCATCATTTCATTAACTTGTACTATAACCCAAAAAGGTAGGTGTTGATCCTGTCCTCAGGGACTTGGTAACTACAAACTCTCATCTGTAAAAAGGTGATAAAAATGCCTCATTCATTTGGACACCTGTAAAGCCCCAAATATATAATAGTGGATGCTGAACAAATGCACAATGGTTGTGAGCCTGTTGTTCCCCTAGCCCAGCATGGCAGGTACACCCTCTGTCTCAATGCCTTCCTCAGTGGTAAACACATTGCTAGGCTGCACTTAAGGGATCAGTGGGAAAATCCAATGTGCAACAACTACTGTCACTCCTCCATCCTGCTCAGAGGATCCCCAATCCAAACACATTGCTTATTTCAGCATCCCAATATGCTGCCATCTAGGTCAGGAGTGAGACAAGCAGCTGGAGGGAGAGAAAAGGAATTGATCCAGAAACTGTTCAATGACAAGGTTCTCAAAGAGCAAGAAAAACCAACAGTAAGACATTTTCATCCTTGTTTAACACAAAGTGCCTAGTAGAATACGGCTTAGTGCCATTCTTAATATTAAGTACTGCTCTATCTTTGTTGCCCATTGTTTTGATTCCTGTATTTTCAAGCATGGGGAATACAAAAATAGAAAGGAAAAAAAAAAAAAGAGAAACCTTGAAATCTCCATTAGAGGTCATGTAAAGGGGAAGTGGGGACCTGGGGCTCCCTAGTATATCCCCTTGGTGAAGGTTTTAACCTTATACTCCACAAAGGACTAGCCCCATTTGGAATCTATCCATAGGCCTAGCAGATTCAGGAAGGCAAAGCATTCTTTCAGGAATGTACTTCTTAAATTATGAAGATAGTAGGAGAAAAATGAAGACAAATTGGAAACTCATCCTTAGTCCAGCCCTAATACTAGTGAAACCAGATTTTCAAGCACCTGATCTATATTACTTCATTTAATCTCCATGTTGCCTTTATGAGATAGATCAAAGGTAGATGTTGATCCTGTCCTGAGAGATGGAGAAACAAGAACATACTGAACACTACCATGGACAGAAACTGTGCAGCTTCATGGTTGACTCAGATATTAATTAGCATAGTAGGACACTAAGAATTCCACAATGACCTTCTGTGGTCCTTATCATAGTCAGTACATGATGAGTGAATTAGTTTATTAATTCTTCCTTTTTTTTTTACAGAGCATATAACATACATCAAGCACCACAAGAGGCCTGATAAGTTGGCCAGGTTCACTCTGCTATTTGTTCCATGTACTGTGAAAGAATACGAGCCCCCAGTACCATGAAGACTCCTCATTGACTCAGGATTAGAACCAATTTATGACCAAGAACTCTTTCAGGAACACCAGCAATCCAGGGAAAAATACGTCAGTGTGGGCCACAAGAGGGAACACTGATGGCAAAGGCATTACGAAATGTGAGATCTGTGATTAGAAGCTGAAGGAGCCCGAGTCGTGTCAGCTGCTTACCCACTGTTGGACCCGAAGTTATGACTTTGCTGAGGCTCACAGTATGCTCAGATATGGATAGGCATACTGCAGGAGCTGGCTATAGTAATAACAAATGGACTGGCTGGCTGAATTCCAGGGCCCTCTCTGTAGTAGCCTCCTCCTTTCTATCAGAATTCTCTCTCTAAGTGTTCCTGTTCTCTTGTTCTTTTAAATAATAAAAGGAAGGTCTTTGTAAATGCTAATATAACTTTGTGGTAGAAATCTGCAAACTTGTCTTTTTCCAAAACCATATTTCTGTTTCCCCCTTCTGTAAGTCTGATGAGGGCTGAGAGTGTCACTTTCCCATGGGTGGGACCTTTAAAATGTACTACAGCTGGAATCCAGCAATGACGGCAGAAACTTGGTGGTTGAGAGTGCTGAGTCAAGAGATTTCTACATGACAGAATTCACAGGACTACAGATCCTGTTGGAAAACCTTAAGGGGTAAGCACAAATGTTGGTTTCTGCTGGTGGTGGGTGGGGCCACCTCTAAGGGCAGGAAGGGCAGAAAGGGCTGGGGCCAGAGATGGTACAGATCTGACTTTGCGGGGCTGAGTGTGCATATACATGGGGCATATCTGCTGGTTATCAGCTGTTGCAACTAGAGACTGGGAGAAAGAATGAGGTTGAAGGTCTGGGAGTCAATGGCAGATAAACAATCAAAGCAGCAAGAAATAGATGAGATTGCCCAGGTTAGTACATGGAGTAATACTACTGCCAGTGGACAGGAAGTCCTGAGGGACAGGCCATAGCAGGCGTCTGAGAAGGAACCCTGGGAAGAAGAGCATCCCTAAGAGAGGCACTCCATTCTGTGTCTGGCTTACACGGGACCAGCCTTGGTTTCTAAGCATGTCAGGAGTCCTAATAAGAGTTGGCCCCATACAATGGCAGGTCATCATCACAACCCACATTAAAGAGGTTTCTTTCTAGTGCTGGAGGTGTGGCTCAAGTAGTAGAGTTCCATCCTACCAAGCACGAGGCTCTGAGTTTGAACTCTAGTGCCATACAACAGAAGTAATAATGCTTCTGTCTCATCTCCATTGACTGATCTCCCTCCTTCCCTGATTGCAGTGAAGCCTTGCCATTTGCCTCTCCTTACTCTGGTGGAGGCTCTGACCAAGAGGCATAGGCAACTGCATGCTTCCTGTATGTACAGTCTGCCAGAATCACTTAAACTCTGTGCAGATGACGGAAAAGTATCCTTTGAAGCGCTGACCTGTTATCAACTGCTGTCACTGTGGATAAGGTATAAATGTGTGCATGCGCTCAGCGTGCTCGCCACACACCTGCATACTGCTTAGCCGCTCACCCGCCCCACAGCTCTTAACAGCCTCCAGGGGAACCATGTTAAAACAGCGCAATTAACTAGAACTGCTACAAACTCAATAACTCACCTACCTAATGAGGCAATACAAGGAAAATTGGACCTATTTTAATAAGAACTTTAAAAAGAGACTGGGAAGTAAAGGTCAGATGCCATTTCTGGATCTTGGCACTTTTCTTCTTCCCTTCTCTTCTGAAGAAGTTAATATCAAGGAGACAATACACACCGTGCTGTTCTTCACAGAACCAGAAAGGCAGACAGTTATGCTACTGCACCCAAGGGCAAGGCGATCCTTTCCAACTACCCATCCTCCTCGCTAAGTGCCTCCCCGATCTATTTCTGAAGGTTTTATTATGCAAACCTCAATGGGTTTCAATTACAATATTTCTTGTCCTCCACCTGACTCATACACACAAAAAACTAAATTGCCAGCAATTCTAGTTTTGTCCATATCTGTCCTCAATGAACAGCCACTCAGGGAGCTAGTTGTTCACATAGAGCCAATACACATCTACTGAGCACCTACCCCACAGCAAGCACTACACTGGGCAGTGGGACCCAGAGGTGACAAGATCACTGGCTCTACAGCCTCTGAGTAATGAAAGTCCACTGAGTAGGGACTCTGTCCTGTCCTAGTGAGGGGTACATGACAGGCTTCCCTGAGAAAGAGACATCCAAGCTAAGGACCTGAAGGATGATGATAAAGACAGCAAGGCAGACAGGTCAGGAAAAAAAATCACTATAGCTAGAGGAGAGAGAGTGAAAGGGACTGGGGGCAGAAATGGGCTGGAAACAGTTGCAAATATTCCTAAGGGCCAATAAACACAAACTGATGCATTTAGTTAAAAAAAACATCACCAAGAACAGCTGAGAGCTCAGGCCTTACCTGGAAGATAAGATGTGCCCTGCCCTGCTCTGTCCCCATTTTCACCCTACCTGCTGCAGCTTTAGCTAAGGGCTGCTCTGAAGTGCAGCAGCTAGCCGGCTAGAAGGAGGTGCAGGGTGGCGCTCTCTACTTGGGGCTCCTTTCTGCCCAGGGCACTTGTGTGTTCAGGATGCAGTGCTCATCCTCAGCAGCCATTACAGTGCAAACATGCCTTCTAGGAGCTGTCTTACCAAGCCATTGCCCCCACTAATACAGCGTTATCAAATTCCTAATGTGGGCACTCTAAAGCAAATGTACTGTTACCAGCATGCCACCAGGCACATTTTTCAGAAGGAAAACAGCTGCTCACTGAATCTGTCACTTTTTCCTCTTCTCAGAGCCATGCATACAGAGCAAGAGCTCCCTCAAACATGGTACCAAGTCCCTCAGTGGAAGCCAGTGGCTCGGCCACAGCACCCTCCTTGACGAGTCTCCTGGCTATGGAACTACCTGGATGACAAGGGCCTGTGCCTCAGAATCCGAAGGTACAGACATCAGAACTTCTGGTTTTCTGTTGTGTCCTTCGATTTTACAAACCACAAAGGAAAATGCAGGGCAGGGAAGTTAAGCAAAGTGTCTAAAGTGACATAGAAGGTTAGCCGGAAAACCAGTTTGGTTCCTTTCTTAGCTAATTCCCTAATCTGCAAAAACGAGGACCATCACCTACTCCATAGGCTGTGAGCTCTAAATGAGAGAGCAATGGTGCAGTAGGGCTGGGAATAAAACAGGGTGCAGTGAATAGTGAGTAATGCTCAAGTTTAATCTCCTAGACCTCGAAAAGCCCCTTCTTCTCTGCCATTCTTACTGAATGGGGAAAGTAGCAGCAGTGGGGTTAGTGTGCTTACAGTTAGGGTATGCTTACTATCTGCTTCAAGATGAACTAAAATCTCTGCTTGATCTCACATCTCTACTCCTCAGGGTTTGGTTGCCAGCCTTTCTGCTATCTCTGGGAGGTGATGTGATCACCCAAGACATCGCTGGAGGTGATGTCCTAACACAGGCCATACCAGCTTTCCTCCCTCCAAGCTGGGAGAAATGAAGCCAGGTCACTTTGAGAAGACATAGAAGTGCTCAAACTCTTACCTAGGAGGAAGAGGAATGCAAAAGATGCAGCCAGATCCCTATGGCAATTCTACCAATCAGTGGTGAAAAAAAAAAGAAATCTCAGCTCAGGGAACAATGGTAACTTCTACAAGACAACCAAAGGAGATTGCAGCATAGCTCAGGTCCTCTTCTCTTACCCACCCCTCCCCCTTCACCCTTCTCTACCCTCCCTGCACTTTAAAACAGCCATCCAACCATGTAAATTCCCTGGTGCCAGCGTCTGCTAGCCTCCAGCAGAGCTGTCAATGCTCATAAATCCCAGGCCTTCCAGAGTGCACTGCGGCTATTTATTGGAAGGAGGGATGTAGCAGGCCACCAGACAATAGCAGGAGGAGATTGGGCTAGCAGTAACTACTCTGGTTACGGCGTCGCAATTCATGGCAGCATTTTGCTGGGAGTGTGCACCATCAGGGAGGAGAAACATAAAAGGGGAACCTGGGCTGTAAATAGTTTATTCCAGCAATTCCTGATGTTGGCTGAATCATACTTTAATACAGAAATACATGAAAGTACCACTCTGGAGGTGACGTGTGCTGCCACCTCATTACTCTTTTCAAAAGGGTCTTCCATCAGAGAGACATCAAGCTACAAATTACAGTGAAGGACACACAACTCTCACACCGAGACCTATTAAGAGGCCAGATAAAATGAAGCCACCAGGATTTGAACAAGCACTGAGCAAGAAGAAAGGACATCAGTGACCTGGGGTCTCTGGGTTGCTTTGCCATGCATAGAAAATCATTAGATAGAAAAGCACAATAAAGTGCTCTTCCTCTCAGGAAGGGACTCCCAAACGCACATTCAGGAAAACTCAACATTCCTCATATCCCCACTTCTCTTAATGTACCAAATTGAGGCTGACCTCTCTGGTGAACCCTACCTTCGTGTTCTTTCTCAGTGGTTCCCACTTTCTTGATCTTCCTGGGAGATTTCATAAAGAGGGGAAAGATGGTTCGTAAGCCAAGGATGTCCACAAACTTATGACAATTGTCAGTGCCCTCGGGCCCAATCATGGCATGGTCCAGCACTTTCAAGGCACTGCTCCGGGAGATTTTCTTTTCCCTATAAATGAAAGAGGTTTCACATTCACAAAAGCCCATTTCATGGGAAGTTGTAGTACTTAAAAACAAAGTATATTTACTGCAGTACCCAGTAAACAAAAAATAGAAATAAAAATAAAACAACTTAAATACATACTTGTTAACAACTAGGGAGTCTATAATAAAATGAATGAGTTCTTATGGTTAGAGTGATAAACACAACAGGAATCACCCAAAGTTCCATATGAAGTGTTATGACAATTTTGAAAGGAAATGCATTACATAAAGATTAGCAAGATGCCGGGTGCCAGTGGCTCATGTCTATAACCCAAGCTACTCAGGAGGTTGAGATCTGAGGATTTGAAACCAGCCAAGGCAGGAAAGTCCGTGATACTCTGATCTCCAATTAACCAGCAAAAAGTCAGAAGTGGAACAATGGCTTAAGTGGTATAGCACTAGCCTTGAACAAAAAAGCTCAGATACAGTGCCCACGTTTTAAATTCAATCCCCAGGACTGGAGAGAGGGAGGCAGGGAAGACTAGAAAGAAATGGACTACAATGCTAGGAGAGATTTTTCTCCAGAGGTTAGAGGGATTATAGATGATTCATTATTAATTTTTCTTTCTTTTTAGCTGTTTTATTGAGATATAATTCACAAGCCATTTAATTCATGCATTTAAAATATACAACACATGGATTTTAGCATATTCACAGTATATGTAACCACCACCACTGCAGTCATTGGTAGAAAATGTCCATTACCCTGAAAAGAACCATGTATGAATGAAGAAGCCTATACTGACCATCTCCCTAGCCTTAAGCAACCACTACCTGTGCTGTGACTGTGGCCTTTGTCTTCTTTTACCTGGCTCATTATTTTCAAGGTTGATTCATGTAGCATGTTAACACATTAATACCAGCATACTTCATTCCCTCTTATAACTGACCATTTCATGTGTAGATCTGTCACAACTCGTTTATAATAACCACTTATCTGTTGATGGGACCAATGAGTTGCTTCTACTTTTTTTTTTTTTTTTGGCCAGTTTTGGGGCTTGAACTCAGGGCCCGAGTACTGTCCCTGTGCTTCTTTTGCTCAAGACTAGCACTCTACCACTTGAGCCACAGCACCACTTCTGGTCTTTTCTGTTTATGTGGTACTGAGGAATCAAACCCATGGCTTTATGCATGCTAGGAAAGTACTCTACCATTAAGCCACCTTCCCAGCCCTATCTTTTTTTTGTGTGTCAGTTCTGGGGCTTGAATTCAGGTCCTGGGCACTGTATCTGAGCTTCTTTTGCTCAAGGCCAGCACTCTACCAACTGAGATACAGCTCCATTTCTGACTCTTTAGGGTAGGTTTTTTTTTTAATTGGATGCAAGAATCAAGGAGTTTCTTCCAGGCTGGCTTTGAACTGTGACCCATGGATCTCAGCCTACTGAGTAGCTAGGAGCATCTGGCATTTCTATTCTACCTTTTTTGCTATAAACATTCACATAAACAGTTTGTGGGGTCATCTGATTTTGCTTCTCTTTAGTACATCTACCTAGGTGTGGATATGCTTGATAACTATGCTTAAAGACCAGCCTGTTTTCCAAAACAGCTGCACCACTTTACATTCCCATCAGCAGTGTGTAAATGTAAGGGTGTAAGCAGCACTGTTTGAGTTTTTGGTTCTCATTATTCTAGTGGGTGTAAAATAATATCTCATGATGACTTTGATTTGCATTTTTCTGATCACTAATGAGGTCAAGTACCTTTCCATGTGTTTGTCAGCCATTTATGTATCTTCTTTAGAAAATGTCCATTTGGATGCTCTGTTCTTTGTTAAATAGGGTTAGTCGGGTTATCTTTATTATTGGGTACTAAGAACTCTTATATATTCTTCTATAATTTATATTATTTTCTTTAACAATCTACGAGTTAGAGAGGAACAAGTCAATCATTTCTTAATGTGGTACAGATGGTAAACCAACCAACCAAGCCAATATGCAATGTTTACTGAGCACTTAGTCAGCATCACAACAGATACAAGAGAAAACAAAAAGTAAAACACAGCTTCTGCTCCAAAAATATCTATTTGGAGAGACCAAATTAATATAAAGCAAGCAGGAATAACTACTGGCTACTCTCCTTTGGAAGGTGAGAGATCTAAGACTTGATAGTAGGGACAAGGAAGACAACAGGAGTGTTAGGAATACTTCTATTCTCTTGCCATGTACCCATGACAATGGCCCACAGATACTCACTGGTGACTTGTAGTCCAGCTACCCAGTGTGGCTACTGCTATTGCAGTAAGTATACTAGCTGCTAGGAAGTATAAACTCCGTGTCTTTAAACAATTTGAACAGGCAGGTCAAAATATTTTTAAAAGCTTGAAGCAATGGAAATGAATAAAGCCCACTAAAGTAAGACATGGAGAAAGAACTTTATTTGGGAGTAGATAAAGGTATCAAATGGCAGCCTGGACAAAGTATTGAGTCTGAAGGGTAAGTGTCTGCAGAGAAGGAAGAAGGGTGACCCTGGTGGCCGTGGCAGATACACAGCACGTGCAAAGGAACAGCAGGCCAATCAGGGAAGCAGAAGGGGTGACGAGTGGCCAGTAGTGGGAGATGGATGACAGAGGGCAAGAAAATCATCGTACCAGGCCCTAGATGTGCTGCCAGGGAACCCGAGCTCCATCCCATTGTAGTTGAGAAGGTGTGTTTTCAAATCAAGTTCTTTTACAAGGTCTGGCCTGGCAGCGGAGATGAAGGCACTGGAGTGGCAGATCTTGGGGGCAAGAAGGACAGTAAGGAGACTATGGTGACAGTGGGAGTGAGAAAGGACAAAAGGTTTGGACTGTGGAATATTTGAGAGTAGGAAATCTTATCTATCAGGAGCAGGGTAAACAAGGTTCCAAATGCAGCAGGAAAGGACTTTTATTCTCAAGATGAAATTCTAATAAGAAGCTAGACAAATAATATACTTGTTCTCACTACAGCTGGATGTTAGCATCCCACTTTACAAGCTGGAATTCACAAAGGTCATAACTAGGGCAGATAATCATGCAAGCAGAAATTAGGAAACTGAGTTACAATACTCCCATTGTTTAGCCATTTAGGAAAAGGCCTCTTGAAATTAATGACAGTCACAGTACAGGGTACCCTTGGTGACCTTTCAGCATACTCTGAGACGTTACCATAAATGACAGAATTGTTTGAAATACTAAAGGCAAAGGATTCTGGCTTGGCCAAGTCTCTTTTTTTTTTTTTCCTGCCTAAGCAAATTCAAGAAACAAAAGATTTTAAAAGTAAAGCCCTCTTCAGGTAGGCAGAGTGAGGCACGTTTAAATGGGGCAGTAATTGCATATTGATCACCATTTAGGCAAGCTGCATGGAGGTGAACTTTGGAATATTCATTGGGCTTAAGTTCAGGCTTTTAGCGATCAATAGCTGTTTGGCCTGCTTTCTGGGGTTGACTTTATTTGAAATATTTATTCTACTGGAGGACAAGTAGTTTATCTTTGTCTTGTCTGGGTTCATTGGGTTGTCGATCATGCCAGGACTGGTATGAATGCCAACTTCCATAATACTGGGTGCCTGTGGAAAAGAGTGGGGGGTGGTCTGCTTTCTGTCTGCTCAAGTGAGATTGCAGATGTGAAGAAAACATTTCCTGTTGTAGTTTTAATTAGCTTATTCTTCTTTATCACCCACAAACATGTTTGCAATGAACATAGATTCAGAGCATGATTTTCTTTGTTCATTTGTTCCTTTATCAAATATTTATGAGGCACCTAACAGGTGCTAGATAGTAAGTCAAGAATGCAGAGACAAGGACGCTCATGGCTTCTGAAGGGCTTGGTTCACAGGACCATGTGGTCCATGGGTAATGTGGGACGTACAGTGGAGGTATATACCAAGTGCAAGGTGGGCACAAGAAGGAGGCTGGACTGAAGACTCAGAGAGGACTCTCACAGAAGGGGAAAGGGAGGTCAAAATGAGGTTCAGTGGGTGTCTTTCTCAGACAAATAAAGAGGAAGCAGAAAGGAGCAGCAGCCCACACAAGGTCAGGAGTCAGCAGGACCATTTAGGGAAACAGTGGTAACACAATCTGAAGCCAGGTGATTTTATATGTAAGAGGAATCCTTCTAACATTTGCCAACAACATGGCTGGGAACAGAAGACAGAGGGACACATTCGAGGTAGAAAGAAAGCAAGGTAGTCTACTAATTTACTCTAGGGAAGGAAGGGATGAGTTCTAGTTGAACCTGAGATACTTTGGGGACATGACAGTGATGTTCAGCTAGGACTTAGTGGGTCTAAAGCCCAAGAAGGAAGTTAGCAAACGGGGAAATTTAGGTTATGGATTATAATTGAGTTTACTGTGTAAATGAGACTACTCTAAAAAGATTTTAAAAAATCAGGAAATACAAATGAAACCCTAGAGAAACTTAGCTGAAGGACAAATAAAAGATATAAAGTCCTTTCCCTCTCTAGTCAAAGGAGAATGAAAAATTAAAAAATGAAAAGATATGCATTCTTAAAAAACAAACTACAAATCAAAACTAGTCCTGGCAAGGAATTTTGATAATGCCATCTGAGGTCATTTTTGTTTGCTACAAAATATGCAGTCAAAACATTCAATATATATGTGAAAATGGAGCTAGGAAAATTGAAGGCAGGGTGATGCTGGGAGAGATGGGGGAGAATTATCGAAGGGGTCACAATGATCACGATGCATTGTACTCATAAACCGACATGCTGAGTTGAAAAACCCTTTATACAATTACTTAAATTAAAAAAATTAAAATATACATTACACAGTTTATTTCGTTTAGAATTTCCAGAATACAAGATTGCTTTACAGGATCCAGGATTTCTATGAATTATACAGTGAAAATAACTGTATTAGCTAGTTTTCTAATATGATAATGAAATAGCTAAGGAAGTGACTTGTAAGGGAAAAGGTTTGCTTAGTTCGTGGTTTGGGAGGTACTAGCTCATGACTGAGTGGCCCTATTGCTTCCAGCCAGTGATAGGGATGCAAGATGACAACATGAGAATGCGTGGCAGTGCCCACGTCCTGGAAACAAGAGGAGAGGTCGAGGCCCCACAAAGGCATGCCCCCCGATGACTGAAGAGCTTCCTATTAGGCTCCACTTCCAAAACAGCACCATCCTGAGGGACCACATCTTCAACACATGGACCTTTGGGGGATACTCATCCAAACCCTAGCAATGACCAGAGCCAATTCCCCTAAATGTGCTATTGGGAAGAGAAGTAGACCATCAGTGCTCATGAGCCTGAATGAGCTAACACATCACTGCTCATCACACATCAAGACTGGACAGTGACCTTCTACGGCCAATTAAATCTGAGTATAACATATGCATTTCTGAGGAAACCTTGGAGGATTTATTGTGTCACACAGCTCGGCTTTTTCAGCCTAAAAATAAATAAGGTATAGAGTAGAGCTTCCAATAGCCAGTGACAGATGTGCTAGGAGTGGAAAATAAACATGTTTCATTGAAAGTCCTTGAGATTGAGGGGTTGTTACTATAACAAATCTGACTGATAACTGATACACGATACAAGCAAAGTTGTTTGGTATAAGAACATTAAAGTTAACTGCAATAAAGAGTAAGAAAATGTTGCTTCCACTCTGTGTTAAAATGGATTATCAAAGAGTAGGCTTATATTTTTCCCTTCTATCCTGAAACAAATATAGAAAGAAGTGGACAAAATATATAAAACAATGGTTTTCAGACTTATGACAGCAGGCAGCAAAGAGCAGTGAACTGTGAGAGAGGGCAAGACACGCAGTGAGCCCGACTGCTGACTTCAGGCTTCAGATCAGGGTAGAGAAAGCTGGGAGCCTGGGGTAATCTATTTTGGAGAGTTGACAGCACATGGTACCAGAGCAGAGAGGGACACAGAACTGAGCAGAGGCTCCACCAATGAGCCCCTCAGCCATGCTATTAGAGACATGCTATTAGCATGTGTGTGAGAATACTAACCAGTGCAGCAGAAAGGATCTCCCTGAAAGGAGGGTACCAGAGCTCAGGGCACCAGGCACAGTTTGCATTCCTACCTGTTATAGTACTATAGCCTCGTTAATTCACAGTGCACCAGGTGCACCTGCTTTAGAAGGGCATTGCTTTAGAAATGAGGAAAAACTAGCCATAGACCAAGGAATAACTCTGTACCTGCCTAACAGAGTTTAAGCATCAGGGCAGGGTACACGTGTAATCCCATCTACTTGGGAGGCAGAAGTAGGAGGATTGAAATCAGAGGCTGGTTCAGGTAAAAATGAGAGACCCTATATAAGAAACAAAACTAAGCCACGTATGGTGGCTCACACCTGTAATCCTAGTTATCCAGGAGGCTAAGTTCAGGAGCACTGTTGTTCTAGGCTAACTTGGAGGGGTGGGGTTGGAGTTTGTAAGCCTCCCATCTCAAAACCAATAAAAAGTGAGGTACCTGCATATAAAGCATAAATAGGAGGACTATGAGTGAAAAGTAAGACCCTACTGAGAAAAACAGATAAAGCATCAAGGTCTGTGAGTGTGGCTCAAAATAATAACCTGCTTAGCAAGTACAAGGCCCTGAATTCAAACCCTAGCAAATCCCTTCCCATCCCCCCAAAAAAGCCTCAGAATGATTGAACTATTTCCAACAACCTTAACATTCTATAATAGAGATAAAAGAATATTTGTATAGCATTGTGATAACTGGATGTTCAAATACTTGCCTAACATGCAATAAGCTCTGAGTTCAATTCCCAGTACTACAAAGTAATTAAGTTAAATTAAAAGCTATAGGAAAGCACAAACAAAAAATCCAACCAACAGTGTAAAATCCACAATATTTGAATTTTACAAAATATTGTCAGGTCCTCTAAGAAGCAGAAAAATATGACTCCGTAAAGATGAGAAAAATAATCAACAAAAATCATAATTAAAGATGAAAACATGAAAAGTTATTGTATTGTAATTGCTTGATATGTAAAAATGAAGGTAAAAAAATGTTTCAGCATGTTGACCAGAATGATGAAGTTACTAATAAAACCCCCAAACTGAATGATTAGAGGCAAACACATGTTAGGTGAAAGACATGGTAGAGGAGATGAATTGAACATTGCACAGAGCAGAGGAAAAAGAGCAAGCTTGAAGACATAAAAGAAACTATCCAAAATGAGACACATAAGAAAAAACGGAACAAGATCATCAGGGAGCTCTTTGGACAATGGCAAATAACCTAATGTACATGTAATTACACTTTATAATCTATAATTTATAATTACATGTAATTATAAAATATAATTTTATCATATACATATAATTATAGGCCCTGAAAGGCAGATGGAGGAAGAATAGTTTAAATATTTATCATGTCTGAAATTTTTCCTCCTCTAACAAAAATGATAAAACCAGAGATTCAAGAAGCTCAAACACAAGGGATATGAAGAAAACTATACCAAGTTATATAAAAACCAAGCTATTCAAAACTAATAATAAAATCATAAAGACAGGAAAATAAAGGAAAAATTACATCAGAGGAGCACAAATATGAATGATAGTAAACTTTTTATGAAAACCAAGGAGGCAGTATAACCAGAATATTGAAAGAAAATACACCTATCAGCCTTTCTAGGCTGCCACACCTAGAAAATATATTCCAAAGAGGAAGACAAATACTTTTTCAGATATACACAAGCTGACAGAAGTCAGCAGGAACACACCAGCACCACAAAGATCCTGCACAAAGTCACTTTGGGCAGAGGGCAATGGATGCCAAGTAGAAATGTGCTCAGGTAAACACACACACACATACTCTCTCTCTTCCATAAATGCTTGTTTTCAAAAGCTCAGCCTTGTGTTTGTCAAGCTAGCTCTCTACCACTGGAGCCGTGTCACCAGCAAGGTAAGATCTTACTTTAGGGTGCTGTCGGCCAGGACTATGAACCTTCTATTTATACATTTACCATATTGCTGTAGTGACAGGAGCATGCCACCATGTCCAGCCCTTGACCAAGATGGGTCTTTGAGAACTATTTCTTCCCCAGGATGGATTTGAACACATTATCTAAAGGTTCAAATCAGAAAAAAAGATATCCTCTGATCACAATATTACTAAGGTAAAAATGAATAACCAAAAGATACTTGGAAGATGACTAAATATTTTAAAACTAAAGAATATGCTTCTAAATAACTTAAAAACAATGAAATCAAAATTGAAAATATTTTGGAAAAAAATGAAAATACATCATATGTGATAAAGGGAAAGTAGCAACTAGAGGAAATTTTATAGCAATTTTAATAGCAATAAACATCTCAGTGTAATAATCTTAAACTCAGAAATCAGGAAAGGAATAATGAATTAAATCCTAAGAAGGTATGAAGGTGTGGCTCACTGCTATAGTAGAGGACCTGCCTAGCATTCAAGTAACGTTGGGCTTGATCACCAGCATTGCAAAAAACGTGAGAAACCAAAAGAAAAGTAGTAACAAAGACCGAAACAGAAATTACCGAAATGGAAAATAAAAGCAGCATATAAAAATCAAGGAGTAAAAACTGGTTCTATGGAAGACCCTCAGTAGACGAATGGATCAGGAAAATGTGGTACATATACATAATGGAATTTTATGCCTCTATCAGAAAGAATGACATTGCCTCATTTGTAAGGAAATGGAAGGACGTGGAAAAAATTATTCTAAGTGAGCCAGACCCAAAGAAACATGGACTCTATGGTCTCCCTCATAGGAAATAATTAGTACAGGTTTAGGCTAGTCACAACAGAGGATCACAAGAACCTAATAGCTATGCCCCTAGGAACACATAAGATAATGCTAAGTGAAATGAACTCCATGTTATGGAAACGACTAATATATCACTGTTGTAATTACTTTCAACATGCCATGTGAAACCATAACTTCTTTTTTTACTTTTATTTCCAAATCTTTTTTTTCAAGTTTTTATTATCAAACTGATGTACAGAAAGGTTACAGTTTCATACGTTAGGCACTGGATACATTTCTTGTACAGTTTGTTACCTCCTCCCTCATACCCCCCTCCCTCCCCCCCCCCCCCCACGGAGGTGTTCAGTTCACTTACACCAAACAGTTTTGCAAGTATTGCTTTTGTAGTTGTTTGTCTTTTTTTACCCTGTGTCTCTCAAATTTGGTATTCCCTTTCAATTTCCTACTTCCAATACCAGTATACACGGTGAAACCGTAACTTCTATTGTTGTATCTCCTCTTGTATCCCCTTCCTGTGGTTGTACCCGCACTATCACTGTATCTTATCTGAGTACATTGGAAACTGAATATACTGGTATTAGAATTAGGAAAGTGAAAGGGAATACCAAAATCGAGAGACACAGGATAAAAAGACAAACAACTACAAAAGCAACACTTGCAAAACTGTTTGGTGTAAACTAACTGAACAACTCACGGGGGGAGAGGGAAAGGGGGAGGGGGGAGGGGGGAATGAGGGAGGAGGTAACAAACAGTACAAGAAATGGATCCAAAGCCTAACGTATGAAACTGTAACCTCTGTGTACATCACTTTTACAATAAAAACAAACAAAAATAAATAAAATGCAGTGAATATGAGTACCACCATATTTACCCAAAAGACAAAATACAGCATTTAATATTGGAAGAGTCTTAGGCACTACCCTCTTTTCTATTGATTTTAAGATGATAAATTTTCTTAAAAATGACTCAAGAATTATTTTACAAGGGATCACATACATTATCAAACAATATTTGATATGAAGTTTTAGAAATCACCTACATTTGTAGGCTATTGCTGCTCAACTTCCACAACTATTATGACTATCATTGATAGTTTCAACAAGTTTATCATTAAGACATAAACATTAAAAAAAAAATGGTGGGCTGGAAATTTGGCCTAGTGGTAAAGTCCTTGCCTTGTATACATGAAGCCCTGCGTTTGATTCCCCAAGCACCACCTATACAGAAAAAGCCACAAGTGGCGCTGTGGCTCAAGAGGCAGAGTGCTAACCTTGAGCAAAAAGAAGCCAGGGACAGTGCTCAGGCCCTGAGTTCAAGCCCCAGAACTGGCAACAAAAACAAAAAAACAAAAACAGATAAAAAAAATGGTCATCAGAGACTGTGGGCAACTTGTGAAACATACCAGTATATACAAAAACTTTTCCACAGGTAAATTTTGAATATAGCAGCAGACCCAATAGAGTAATAGAATATGTTTTAACTAGATTTCTCACATATGCCACAGGAATTCACAGATTTCCTCTTGATGAAATACTACCTTCTGTTTTCCGTCAATTCAGATGTCCTTGTTCTTTACTATCCAAATATTTGATGTTGTTATGTATGTTGATATCTGCTTTTGATAACCCTAAATTTTGCTCAGTCCTATCCACTTATATTGTATATCCCATTTGAATAATTAATTACTCTTCAAGAAAACCAGGTTGTGAATTTGATTGAGATATATGTCCACAGAAGAGAAGTTAAAATAAAGAATTTGGTGAAATAAAAAAAAAAGTGATAAACCTCTGGCCACACTGAGCACAAGAAGACACAAATTATCAACATTAGAAATGATAGAGTGTATCATTACAGATTAGACATATACTAAAAGGAAAATAAGGGCAACATTCATGAATAACTAACTTTTTGTCTTTTGGGGATGGCACTGATACTGGGTTTTGAAGTCCAGGACTCACACTGAGCAGGCAACTCTACTGCTTCAGCTACACCCTCTACCCCTTGAACAACTTTTTGGGCAACACACAACATGAATAAATTCCTTGAAAAACGTGAACTACCCAATTTACGCACATACAGAACAATCACTGGAAAAATAAAATTATCCAAAAAGATTTAAAAATTTTCAAAAGACTAATGTGATAATGAAAAGGCAATGTGAAAATAAAAAATAGTCAAAAAAATCTGTATGTGGCAAGAGTATCTATGATATGTAAAGAATTGTCACAATTCCATCCTCATTCCCTTGCCACCAAATGGGCAGATGCTACCAAAAGATACATGGATGGCCAGTAAACACACACAAAGCCACCTAGCCATTCGTCACAAGCAAAAAGCAATTCTATTATTAGAAGATAATACAGAATATTAGAAAATAATACCTAATAATACAGCTAATGTGTTAAAATGAAACCAAGCATTAGAATACTTGCTGAGCAGAGCTTCTGATACACTGCTGTAGAATTTTACAATGGTACAACCGATTTGTAAATATTTTGGGAATGCCTTAAAAAGCCAACTATTCATCTATTATAGACAATCCAACTTTTCAACTGTTTACACAGAGCAGTGAAAATATTTTCCTGAAAAGAACATTACAGTTCTTACTGATATGAGCAAGAACATGCCCATCAAATGAATGAACAACTGTGATGTATTTGCACAAGGGAAAGCTACTCAGAAATGAAAAAGGAACAAACTATGGACAGGTGACTTGGGAAAATTCTGAAATAATTATAGTGAGTGAAATTGAATGGAACTCTCTTCCTCCTAGAAGAATATGTACTGTATGATTCCACTTATATAAAATTTGAGAAGATACAAATCAATATATCATCGGTAGAAAGCAAATCAATGGTTGCCAACAGTAAATTAGACAGGAATTATGGATAAGCAGTCAGAGAAATATATGGGTAAGATACTGTCATCTGGTGGTAAGGGTAATGATGGGTCTACATATATAGCCAAAGTCCTGAATAAATAAATGTAACAACTTAAATAAACGTAACAACTACACTGGAATGATGAATAGTTATCAAGTCTGATGGAAGAGCTCAGATGGTCCTATACCCATTCCTGCCAAATAATCTTGATTTAGTTGATCTGTCTTCTCTACCACAGCCCTATCCCATTTATGAAGTGGTAACGTCAGCCTGGAGGGCTGTTGGAAGGATTACTCTGTGCCTTTGAAGTGTTTTTCTAGTTTCTAGAGAACAGGTGCAAACTACTATTATCCATCTAAGGGAGAACAGTAATATCCTGCTTGGGGGGAAGGAAACGTTTCTGTTGGACAAACAACAAGCAAGACATGTGTGCACGGCATGGAATGCAAACTGCTCACTGCCCCATCAGGATGCACATCTGATGTCTGAAAGATCCACACTATTGTTCTGACTTTGCACTTGAAGCCTGGGGAGACTGGTGGTTAGAAGACTTGAGCACTTAAAAAACTGTAACGAACTACAAGAATAAAAATGCAACAGAGTCTGAGCCTTCAGATGTTCATTAGGAATAAAACCAATGCAGAACAAGGTAAAAAAAAAAAAAAAAAACAGAACAAAAACAAAGGAAAAAAAATCAAGGTCCCCTACCAAGCCCATCTATCAATCCTCTTTGCCACAAGCCTAGTCCAGAATTGCACCTGCAAAGACTTATCTTACAGAAGGTATGCTGTAACTATTTTGTTTTCTTGTCAGTGATGCTTTTCTTCAGATTAAGGAAACCATTACTTTAAAAAAAGCCTCTGAATGAAGGAATTTTGTGGCTTCTAGAATGGATATGTCTGCCTAGTGTTTCTGCTTCTCTCCCCCTATCTCCCTTTGCAGTTAATAACCAAGATGGGTTTGCTGTATTTCTGCTACACTACCCAGGTTGCATCTGTACAAGTCCCATGGGATCACGATGGTCTCTTCTCTTTCCAGCTGGAACAGGGTTTTACAACAGAAGCAATAAGCTCAGTGTCAACATTTTCAAGGAAACTGACAATGTATTTCTCCTGTCTCCCACCCATCTTGCTGTTTCTTAAAGAATTCAAAACTATGCTGATACCAAAAATATGCTTTTAAAAAAAGTCTGGTAGTGGCAACAGGCACAAGAGTTCGAGTATAGGCTAAAATTTCCTGACCTTTTGGAATCTTCTAGTTGTAGAACCATCTCACCAAAGAGAGATACCTATAACAAGAACACAAAACTGCAAAGCTATCTCCATGAAGGGCAAGAAGGCAGTGTCACAGTGTGGCTTGATTTCCTACCAGATTCCACAATGACCACACCTGGTAAGTATACGTTAGCATTATTCTGCAGACTGGATCTTCTGAATCTAATCACTTAGCTAAATTATACAATAAATCGCTACTCCTCTGGATTTTACTGTCCTCTCAACCATCTGATTACAGAAATAGCACCTGGCTCATGCTTACATTTTAACTCTTGTTCACCAGAGATCATCCAAAGCCTCATTCTGGCCCCTAATTCTTGACTACCAAATGGAAAGGGTAAGGTCATGCTGCCTGGCCCCTGGTTCTCTCTTCCTTTCAGCATGAAATTCTAAACTGTCTAACAGTGCCTGTACCTTCCACCTTGCCTCATCTGTCTTGTTTTTTTGTTTTTGTTTTTTTTTAAATAACACACTAAGATGACCAAATGAGAGATCCCTCCCTCCCTTCTGTTCCCTCCCTCTGTCTCTCCTTTTCATGGGTCCTATATACTCAAACTGCTGCATTTTTCACAGCATGAGTTTCACTTTTAAAAAATGATTTCAACAGAATTTTGTTTTTTTCCAAGATGTCTTCATTTATTCATTGATACAGAGAAACAAAACAAAACAAAAAGTATCCCGCTGCCTTATTGATTTTGCCAGGTATAAATAAAAATCCAGACACTGTAAAATCCAAAGACTCACCGTAATGCAAGTCAATTGACAGTACAAATCACCCCACATGCAGAGTGACCAAAGGGAAAGACCTGGGCAGGGAGGGCAGGAAGACCTGGTGTCCAGTCCTAGAAACAAACCTGAGAAAAGATAAATGTGCTTGAAGGCATTCTCTGGGACTAGAGAAGAGAGGTCATGAGAAGTGGACGGATACCCAAAGCCTAGCTCCACAATGCCAAGGAGGATGAGGAAAAAAAGTGATAAGTCAAAGGCCTTAAAGACGGAACCCAAGTTTATATACCCTGTGCTAGTCTAGGCTCTGAAGCCCAGCATGGGCACAGGCTGCACAGAGCCAAGAGCCCAGAATCAGAAGTGCCTCTGTCCAGGCCACCATGAGCGTGAAGGTCATCAGCATCACAACCACACTCCAGCCCCTCTTCTGCTCTTAATCTACTGAACATGTGACAGGGACTAGATATCTTTAGGCAAGAAACTGGATGCTCAGGTACATATCCTTTAATAAATCACTTCTTTTTCTCTGGGATATGCTAACAATTTGGAGTCTAACTCTAAACAAAAATGTTCCTAGATTTTTCTTATTCATTTAGAGAAGATTTAAAGCCAAATATGTACTTGCCACTAAGCACTGGAGATACAAAGAAGACCTGGTCTTTGCTTTCAAGCCTTACTGTTCAGAGATATAGACAAACAGGTGCTGGCGATCCAAGTAGTAGTAAGTGTGTGGACAGAAGAAGTAAAGAATGCTAGAATTCAACCCTCAAGTGTGAAGAGAGCTAAGGTCAGGGTTTGTTTAGTGATACAGGGGGAGAAAGCTGCTTAGGATTCAGTGTAAATACCAGAGGAGAAAATAAAATGCCTTGAAGGATCTAAGATAGTCTAGGGTGGAGAGTAGATTGTGGGAAGGGGAGAAAAAGTGATGGTGGTAGGAGAATTAGGGAATGGCCAGTTCCCTGAATGAACAAGGCATGGGTTTAAAGCAGCAGCATCAGAGGCAAAAAAGTATTGGGAAGAAGGGAGGGAGGGAGGGAGGGAGGGAGGGAGGGAGGGAGGGAGGGAGGGAGGGAGGGAGGAAGGAAGGAAGGAAGGAAGGAAGGAAGGAAGGAAGGAAGGAAGGAAGGAAGGAAGGAAAAAAGGTGGGCAGGGAATGTGGCTTAGCAGTAGAGTGCTTGCCTAGCATGACAAAGCCCTGGGTTTGATTCCACAGCACCACATAAACAAAAAAGCCAGAAGTCATACCATGGCTCAAATGGTAGAGTACTGGCCTTGAGCAAAAAGAAGCCAGAGACAGTGCTCAGGCTCTGAGTCCAAGCCTCAGGACTGGAAAAAAACCAAAAACCAAAACCAAAGTGAAAGTAATCATTAATGGAAAAAAAAAACAAAAACAGGATGAAACTCCATAGAGGAAGAACAATAAAACAAAAGAAAACTATCAAAGAAACTATAAGAATAAAACAGACAGGAAAATGACTAAACATAATAGTCACTGTGATTAAAAAAACAACAACAGGGGCTGGGGATATAGCCTAGTGGCAAGAGTGCTTGCCTCGGATACACGAGGCCCTAGGTTCGATTCCCCAGCACCACATATACAGAAAACGGCCAGAAGCGGCGCTGTGGCTCAAGTGGCAGAGTGCTAGCCTTGAGCGGGAAGAAGCCAGGGACAGTGCTCAGGCCCTGAGTCCAAGGCCCAGGACTGGCCAAAAAAAAAAAAAAAAAAAAAAAAAAAAAAAAAAAACAAAACAAAAAACCAAATAGTTAATTTTACACAAACATAAATTCCCACCTTGGACTTATGAAATAAAAAATTAAGGATGGCCTTTAATTCTAGCTACTCAGGAATTGGAAACAGGAGGAAGGCTAGTCTGAGCAAAAGGCTAGAAGCTTTATCAGAAAAATAAATTCAAAGCAAAAGGGCTGGGGTGACTTAATGGTAGGGTATTTGCCTGGCAAGTGCAAGGTCCAAGCGTTCAACCATTAAAAAAAAGAGTAAAAAGTTATAATGTTTGTAGCAAGAATTAACTGAAAATGATACTGAAGATAAAATGATGTGAAGAGACAGAATAGACAAATACAAAATTATAAAAGAACCCAAAATAGCACCATCATATACATCAAAGAGTCTACCAATGACAAATTACACAATCTAAGATTAGGGTATAAATACTTAGTATTTGCTGAACTAGCTAAATAGAATATAGTAAGCATAAAACTCAAGAATAGAGGAAAACTCACAACTATAGTGAAAGCCCAAAGAAAGAAATAAGAAAACAAATGATACAGAAGACTGAATATATTTATAAAGTTGATTTAGGAAATAATCATAGCACTTGATATCCTAGAAACACAAATCATATTCACAGATCCCTGGACTATTTATTAAAACTGTCCATGTTCAAAGCTATAAAGAAAACCACAAAACCAGAAAAATAAATTTTCAGACTACATTTTCTATTAGTACAATAAGGAAACATAACTTCAGTGCTTAGAAATATAGGATAAAGCTAAGCAATATTAAGAAGATATTTTTAACTTCCTGAAAGGCAAGATGAATAAAAATACAAAATGCTAACTCAAGTAATAATACAGGCCATAAATTATATGCAAATTTTTATTTTCCAGCTATACTTTGACTGATGGAAAGCTGGTTCTCTACAAAAGCAAACCCTCTGGCTGGGTACCAGGGGCATAATGTCTGCAATCCTAGCTGTTCAGGAGGCCGAGATCTGAGGATCATGGTTCAAAACCAGGCCAGTCAAGCAAGTCCATGAGATTCTAATCTCCAATATACTATCAAAAGCCAAAAGTGGAGCTGGGGCTCAAATAGAGTAGAGTTGGGTAGGTAGAGTGTAAAGTAGAGCAGAATAGTGTAGAGCAGAGTGCTAGCCTTGAGCAAAAAAGCCGAGGGACAGTGCTCAGACCCTCAGTTTGAATCAAGGTACCAAAAAAGGAAAGGGAAAAGAGAAGATACTCTCTAAACAAAGACTAGCTGCACAACACTACAAACCACAAAAAAAACAAACTATGAAACTCAACAATTACAATCATGTCTAATAAGTTTGAGAAGAAAAGATGAATTTAAATATCAAATGCTAAACATGAGAAATTATGAGGCTTAAAGGGCAGAAAGTAAAAGGAATTATAATACAGTACAAGAACAATTTACAGCAAAACTAACAAATTTTATGAAATTAAAATGTCTAGAAATGCATAAAACATCAAGTATTTTAAAAATCAGAACATTAATGAAAGCAATCAAAGACCTACATGAATGGAGTGATATACCATGTTCATGGATTGGAAAACAGAATTAGGATCTAAAATGATACACAGATTCAATACAATCACAATCAAAACCCCAGTGGGGTTTTTGTAGAGTGACAGGCTGATTTTAAATATTATAAGGAAAGATAAGGGAAATTGAGAAATAGAATAATTAGCAACAATTTTGGAAAAGATGAACCCATTCATAAGAACTAACACTACCTGATTTCAAGATTTAGCTTCTTTAGTTTATTATGCTATAAAAATCAATAAGATGTGATAGCAAAATGATAAACAAATCAATCAGTGTAATCACAAGGTATAGAAATAGACCAATATGTGGGGGCTGGGAATATGGCCTAGTGGCAAGAGTGCTTGCCTCATACACATGAAGCCCTGGGTTCGATTCCCCAGCACCACATATATAGAAAACGGCCAGAAGTGGTGCCATGGCTCAAGTAGCAGAGGGGCAGCCTTGAGCATAAAGAAGCCAGGGACAGTGCTCAGGCCCTGAGTCCAAGGCACAGGACTGGCAAAAAAAACAAAACAAAACAGAAATAGACCAATATGTATATGAGAAATTAATTTTACACAAAGGTATAATTTAATGGAATGTAGATTGGATTTGGAATAAATGGTGTGAGACTGACATCTATGTGCAAAACTAAGTAAGTTAAAACTAAAAATCTTCATTTCCTATATCATAACATCTATAAAATTAAGCTAAAGGGACTGTAAACTTTTACGTGAAAACTTCTGAAAGAAAACAAAACAGACACTTTTGAGACTTTTTGTTAGGCATGCAGTTTATAAATGATTTATATAAGGATTGATAGGCATGGTGATGTATACCTGTAATCTAGCACTCAGAACAGTAGGACAGACAGGGAAAAATGATAATATTTTGTAATTGGACTTCAAAGAAAAGCTTTTGACACTTTAAAGGATACAGTTCAGAAATAAAAAGCAAGCTACAGACAAGGAGAAGAAAATATTTCCAAAGCATGTTATCTGGTAAATTTATTATTATTTTTGGCTGCTTTATAATTTATTTAGGCAGTTTCCCATTGTTGAACACGGGAAGTTTTCTAACATTTAAAAATTATTGTTATTATAAAGGTGATGTACAGAAGGGTTACAGTTATATAAGTCAGGTAAAGAGTCTGGTAAATATTTGTATTTAGAATACAGAACACTTAAAAAACTCAACCTAAAAATGTACAAAAGAGTTAAACAGATTTTAGCAAAAGATATGATAGGTCATTATTCATAAAAAAAAAAAGATCTTCAGTCATTAGTCTTCAGGTAAATGCAAATTAAAATCACAATATACTCAAGTGGCTAAAACTAAAGCCTGATAAGACCAATTATTGGTCAGGATGGATGTGAAATAATTGCTGGTGGGAAGATATAATGACACAATCATCTTGGAAAATGGCTTGGTTGTATGTATCTGTCTCTGTCTCAGTTTCTCTCTCAGGATCCCTTGCATGCTAGAGAAGTGTTTACCAATGAGCACATCCCCAGCCCCCAGCTCGGTAGTTTCTAATAGTGAACACATTTACCATATAACTCATTCATTCTACTCCCAGGTTAATTTTCCAAGAGAAATGAAAATATATGTTTATCCAAAGACGTTTTTAGCTGCTTTATTTTTTATGGCAAAACACTGGAAAACAACTCAAATATTCAACAACAAATAATAAATAAACTGACATAGTAGAAGGTGGAGATTTAGTAGAATACTACTAAGCATGATGAGAAAGCATCCACTTGATAGATCTAAACCAAAACAATCAGTTGAGTCAAGGAAGCTAGAGGGAAAACCATACAGTATAACTCCACTTCTATAAAAGTCTAGAATGAGAGTAGTTGCTTGGGTCTAGATGGATGGGCAGGAGCTGATAGCAAAATACATAAAGAGAATTTTGGGGGTGATTAAAAGTGATCTAGTTATTTACTGTCAAATATGGTAGCCACAAGCCATTAAGTTCAGATAATTTCAAAGATTCAGCAAAAAACAAAGAACATAAAATGGCTAGCTAGAAATGTATCCAATGCCTAATGTATGAAACTAACCTCTCTGTACATCAGTTTGATAATAAAAATTTGAAAAAAAATTTTTTTAAAAATGGCTAGCTAATAACTTTATGGGATATATGAAGGAATGATCATTCCAGATATACTGGACAAACTAAAACATTACAATTAATTTTACTTCTTTTAACATAGACAGTGCTGCTGCAGCTCTTACTGTGAAAGGAAACAAATGTTTATAATTTGCTAAAATTAAATTGAAAACTTTAAACAGGTGCATTTTACTGTGTATGTATATATATAATGTCTTAACGAAGTTGATAAAACATCAGATTGGTATATATGTAGGCTGAAGTATGTGTATGCATGTGAAGGTGTGTGTACAAATTATGACCTTTCTTCATCAATAATCAAAATGTTTAAAAACATCTACTGCACACATAAACAGAAAACTGTTCCTCTTAATAGTTATCTCATTAAATTATATTTTAATTATTTAATATCTGCCTCTTTTACTAACCTGTGACCTTCTTAAAGGTAGACTCCAGTCTAGTCCACTCTGTATAAGCCTAACACTTAACATAAAACATCAACAATATTAAAGTTTCAAAGTAGTGCCTTATCAGTGTTTTAATAGCTGCCGAATTGTTCCACTGTACATAGTGCAACAGAGAGAGAGAGAGAGAGAGAGAGAGAGAGAGAGAGAGAGAGATCCCCCCACAAATTCAACATTATTGCTCTCATTTTTTTCAGATGCAAAGGCTAGGGGTCAGACAGTTAGAAGGGTTACAATAACTCACCAAATATCCAGAGCTAGAAAGTGAAAACATGCATTTAATCTGAGCTCCAAAGCCCTCCCCTCACCAATATACACCTCTCCAAATGAGCATTATTTAAATATCTGATGAACAACAGAATCAAGGTAAAAATTTGTAGTTAGGGGCAATGGAACCACAGAAATCTTCCTGACTTCTCAGGTTACAGCCAATATTGAATGGGCACTCTCTGGAGAGAGAGCAAACTTAGCAGTTCGCACTAAATCAGAAAGGGTATATATAGTAAAGGGAAAAATTCATTCCTACTTAAATTTTCCATTTGGGAATCTAAAGAAGAAAAACAATTCAGAACAAAGAGCATGGAAAGAGACAAAAGGAAATGCTGAATCTGCTAATATAGATAATTAATGCAAAAGAGAGAAATCCAGCAGCAACATCAGCATTCAAAAATGAAAAGTGAAGTGATCCTAGAAAGGTACTGTGTCTAGTCTTTTTGGAGCTCTTCTTTAATTAGCCTCCCAGAAACTCAGCATTCCTGTTTGAATAATCCATATTTCTGGTTATTTATTCAGCTCCCCACTGGTGCACATTACCAAGCCATATGCTACAGGAATTCATCACTTCATAGCTGCACTCATCCATCCAAACACATTGGCAGTTCAGACCTTTAAGAAGCTTAGGGGAAAGTCCCTGCAGAGTGTAGTTTAAGGTGAGAAGACCCAAAAAGCCAAATGTGCCTTCCTATATGCTGTTTGCTTGAGAAGGTGGGTCATTTCAACAAAAGGACAGGCAATTAGAAGGCCAAAGAAGATAAATAAATAAGAAAGGAAAGTAGCTAGAATCAGCTAAACCGTAAAGGTCTCTATGTAATTTTCTAAACCCATATCTGCACGTTAAAAAAGAATTGTTTTTAAAACTATTTCTCAAAGGAAGATTTTTCAGTCAATCCAACATCTACTAGGAACTAGATGAAAAACTCCTTTCAGCCCTCTGCAAGCCTTGTAAATAATTTTAGAAATACATACTTCAATAATACTAACATCATTTTAAGTACACAAATGGTCACTGTCAAGTTTGTTACGATAGCAAATTATTGCAAAGAGCTTCAGTAGTAACAATAGAATACTAAGTGGTATCTCTTGAAATACCTTATATAGTTACTGAACTCTTACAAAGATTATGTCACAGTTTGAAAAATAGCATGTGAAGTCCAAAAACGAACAGAATAATAGATAATTACATGGGTGGCAGGCCTCAAATATTGTGGAAAAAAAAGTAGACAATAATACTTAAAGACTGGCTTGTGTTTGAGCAGTTTTTTTGAGCGTATACGGATTCCATCTTAAGTTATTTCTGTGTCAGCCTGACACTTAACACAGTACCTTTCCAATAACTTAACAGTAATTTTGTATGTCTATAGTCTAAATCATACTTAATATCTGTCAAATTTATGAAAAAATTAAAGGAGTATCCTTAATTCAACAGAATTTCCCAGTGTCTATGAATAAAATTTTGAAATGAAAGGCTCTGGCTCAATTTCATAAAGAATAATCACAGTGATTGCAGTATTACAACCAGTGTCTTGCAAATTTCATTCCACTATCTTTCAATTGAAAAAAAAATTAGTTCCTCAATTCTATACACCACTCTGGTTACCCTCACCCTAATTTTCTATTCTTCCTAGAAGCTAGATTTCTTAACAACATTACCAGTGCAAACTATCTCCCTCTAGCTTTTAGATTCTGTGTAATAACTAAAAAGCTAAGCAGGATGTCAACCTTAAAGACAGAATGTATAAAAAGATATACGAGTACTACAAACCAAAGCTCCAGAACTGTCTGACATGTTTTTATCTTCCCTAGGGTTAGGCACACAGCATATGAACAACTTATTATGGTATGTATAAATGCAAAATATGACTATGCTGTCAATAACAAAAATATAGACAAATATGGAATAGATAGGTCTATGGAGGATCTACTGAAAATTGGGCTAAGTGTAGAGATAGGAACAAGCAACCTAATATAGTCTTTTATTCAGCAATTCTAACTATAAAAAGGATCTACCAAAAGCTGGGCACTAATGCCTCACACCTGTGATCCTAGCTACTGAGATCTGAGGATTGTGGTTCAAAGCCAGCCTGGGTAGGAAAGTCTGTGAGACTCTTAGCTCCAATTAACTACCTGAAAGCCAGAAATGGTGCTGGGGCTCAAAGTGGCAGACTGATAGCCTGAACAAAAAGGCTCAGGGACAGCACCCAGGCCTTGAGTTAATGACCTATGACTGAGACAGACAGACAGACAGCCACAAACACACACACACACACACACACATTCACAAATATTTGTATAATACATCTACAAATAACTACTATTCTGCATATATGCAACACTTGAGAGAATAAAAGACTATAGATATATATTCTTAAATCCAGGCAAAAGAGATGGGTGAGCCAGGGGCTCAAAGACATACCTGAGCATGAGGTTCATCAGCTGAAGGCCCTCACCCTTCAGGAAGCGCTCACGATTGGAACTGAGCATCAGACAGGAACAGAGGGAATCAAACAGATTCTCCATCATCTCCTGCTCCTCAGCGGTGCTGGGATTGTGTCTCTTAAACACCTGTCAAGGAAAGACAGCAGAACACACAGTTCCATAAGAGAATGGCCTTTCATCAGCCACTAGTCAACAATTTCCAAGGCTTGTCTGTCATGATAATCCTACAACCACAAGTGAGGAGACAGAAACTAACCAAACAAAACTCTCATCAGTTTCCATTTTGAACCACTCATATTCAGTGAATGGCTATGAGTTTATGCAAAAACATAAAATACTCAGCTGAGACCACTGAATGGTCAGAACGACTGACAGTTCCAAGGAGGCAGACTTTCTTAAAGAAAAAGCAAAACAACCCAAAACCTTTTTACTATGAAATATAGTAGAAATTAAGAAAACTCCATTAAAAAACATGCATCATGGGGCTCAGAATGTGGCTTAGTGGTAGAGTGCTTGCCTAGCATGTATGAAGCCCTAGGTTCGATTCCTCATTACCACAAAAATAGAAAAAGCTGGAAGTGGCACTGGGACAGTGCCCAAGCCCCGAGTTCAGGCCCCAGGACTAGCACCAACCACCGCCCCCCCCCCAAAAAAAAAACCATTGTTAAACAATTAAAGCAAGCACTCCTGAAACCACTATTTGTGTCAAGAAATAATTCTGCCAGTCAGCCTCAAATCCTTACACTTTCACAACCCAACCATCTCAACTTTCCTCCCCTTCTAGAGATAACCATAATCTCACACCATAGTAAGGGCCCCAAGTCATGGGAAGGGCATAAAGTAAAAGGTCTGTCTTTGCCACAGATGAATAGCATGCGGGAGGAGGAAAGCCTTTTCACAGTGTATGCATACCCCTGTAGCCTAGCAGGAGCCGATCAATAATCTTGCAGGAAAAGGACTAAGTACCTTCCCCATATTGGAAAGAGCTTCACATTTCAAAGCTCTATATTTGGGGTGGAGGCCAAGCCAACTCAGGCTGCTGGCAACAAGATGGAAGCTGTATGTAAACTGACATGTCAGACACTCAACACTCTTTTTAAGATTTTATCCAAATGATCTATTTTTACTCCTGTTTTTGGAACAACACAGATGAGGTTTGTTAAATCGTAACACAATTCTAGCACAATAACATTTCAACTGGATTTACAATTCTTCCAAGGAGCAAATGGCAGTTTCCATTTTCTCACTGCAGCATCCGGTGCCCTGTCCTTCCCCATTGTCCTCTGTGACCTCCAGCCCACTGTGCTGGAACTTGTTCTCCCTCACCTTATCTGGATCCCACATAAACACACTCCATTTCAGTGGCAGACTGAAAGAAAAGGAGGTGAATAATGCTGGGAGTGGACTAAATGAGAGTAACTGGGTGCCATGGGCCAAGAAAACACAAGTAAGCAGAGCATATCACGTTAGGACTGGCAAGGTCCTATCAGGAGACAAGGACAAACCATAAAAGGGTTGCAGTGATAATTGGTCAGAGCCAACGACTAAGAAAAGGAAGCAAACTACCCAAGGGGGGTAATTGTCAACCTGCCCCATGCTCTCTTTAGCTCCCATCATGTGGTGTAGGTATCCTTGCCACAATTTCCAGCTCCACCTCCCATTTAAAGCAAGTCATGTATCTTCATGGCAGACAGGAAGCATAAGAATTACTCACGGATAACTGCTGAAGAAGCACATCGATTCCATCCAGTTCTCCAAGCAATTCCCTGTTTTCTGAAAGAGGGGGGAAGAGAGAGGAAAGAAAAAAAATGAAGCTAACTGTCAGATTTTACAGCCGTCTAACACGGATACATCAGCAAACAAAATCAATACAGTCTGACAGAGTACAAAAGCTGCACAGAGAGCGAGAGGGGAAGCAAGGGGATGCCAAAGGCAAGAGAGCTTGCTGTCATGATCTGAAACAAGCCGGGCTCCTATCCTAACAGAATATCAATACTGAGAGGGAGCCTCACCATCATTGTCCTGGAGCAATATGGCCAGCACTTCACTGCAATATAGTTTGTTGGCATCGAAAGGCATCTTTGCCTGTGGGAAAATAAGAGAAATGAGAAAGCTATTAGGGGTCTTGCTAGGACAAATTTTTCACAAGTTAGAGAAGAGAGGACATTAGGGAAAAGACAGGTTACGGGTAAATTTTTTTAAAAGTCTGCCTCTCAGTAGACCAGACCCAGGTATTACATAGGAAATGGCAGGCAGACATCATGGCTCTCCCATTCCTGCTGTTCAGGGCATACATGCTACCTCTCCCACAAAGCTGTCCCACATACCTCACTTTGAGTTCAGAGACAAAATTTTGAACTTTCTAAGACAAGTTACTGCCATAACACCAGGCTGTAAATTAGCTGATATATGATCAGAAAAATTGAAATGAAAGCAATTTCTTGCTTAGATTAGCTGAATATATTTATAACAAAGTGGCTCCATTTGGATTTTTTTAGTGCTTAAAATTTAATTTGAAATCATAAACCTTTTTGCTTGTATGCCATAATCTGCCTACTATTTAAAAAGGAAACCACATTAAATATGCAAAAATGTGTTAATATTTTAACACCTAAATTACTACCCACAATTCTTTCCCTGCTGTGTGCTCTGCTACGTGCAGATTCAGTGGGGATGCATCTATTCCACGGACTATCTTTCATGGCCATCCACACTGTTGCTTCAGTAGCAGTGAGACTTAAATATCTCACCATTAACAACGGCCCTTGGACAAGGGTACAGAGAGAAAAATAGAGAGAGTGAGTGAGCAAGTCTCATCGATGTGTTTTTATTTACGGTTCCCAGATACCTGAACAACGCCTGTTAATCAGCAGCAGCCTTTGCTATGTATCTGGGTTTTTGAAATGACAAATAATTTTTGTACCTGCAAAGGACAGGGAAAATGTTTATCTTGGAGCTAACACTTCCATCACTCTCATGCCACTCACAGTTCCTTTTCAATATTGATTTTGTGCTAAAGAAGGAAAAGCGGTGCCTAATCAAGCAATATTCAGCACCTTTTCAGTTTTCTGTGCACGTCCTTTCTCATCAAGTCAAAGTGCAGCCTTTCAGAAGGCTGACCAGGTCTGACCTATCTGAGGTAAAAAGATCTACACACGCAAGGTCTAAGACATGCTGACTGCATGGTATGCTCCTGGGGCAAGCTGGAGGCATTCTTTCAAGAAATTGTCTAACACCTGGAGCTTAAATGCAATCTATGGTGTGTTTCACTTTAAGAAAGATGGTTTTTACAAAAATCAAAACACAAATGTGGGAAGCTATGGTTAAGTATCTCTATTTGCTAATAAAACTATACAGATTATTTAGGTCCCAAGCAGTACTATTACATTTTAAATTATTTTAGTCAAACCAAATCCTCTGCAGCTTTATAAGGACTAGGGCTCTTCTTTGAAACAAGAGAAGAACTAAAAGAGCCGACAGATATCAGGCCACTATAGCAAGAGTCTTTCTGGGCTCCCAGTGCCTCTTGTCCTTCACTGAATTTTATAAACTCCAAGT
Source organism: Perognathus longimembris pacificus (assembly GCF_023159225.1). Taxonomy (NCBI): domain Eukaryota; kingdom Metazoa; phylum Chordata; class Mammalia; order Rodentia; family Heteromyidae; genus Perognathus; species Perognathus longimembris. The sequence continues at coordinate 71,058,690 of NC_063166.1, read as the reverse complement.
TAGATAAGTGTTTTTTCTTCCTTTCCATAAATATTAGTGGGTGCTTATTCAAGACACACGATTTAGCACAGCAACAAATGAAGATGAATTAAATCTGAATCGTGTCCATTATTATAGCATTTGAAAATACTACATGAAATTCAAGCTAATTTTATGAAGTAAACACAGTAAAGCACAAATAAATAAATAAATAAATAAACAAATAAATAAATAAATAAATGGACACTGAAGGAATCCTCATTGTGACACTTACCTATGTGCCACAAATTTTATAGCCAACCTACAATGAGACAACTAGGGCGCCATCTTGAATTCACTGCAGGCTGAAAGCATGGTGGACACCTGACATCTATACAGCACATGGCTGGTTTCTTTTGCTGACATCTAACTTTGTGAAGAAAGCTTTTGACAGTTTCTGTGATTGAGGAACAGAGTGAATATCAGTATGGATTGAGAACGAGGGTGGCAGTGTTCAATCAAATGCCAAGGCTTGGAAAGTTGTATAGTGCCCAAAAGGTGGAAGAACCACTAGTAAAGAACTGTGGTATTTAAGAATGAAATAAAACCTCATTTTCTTTCAATAGCTACTAAGTTGTGAGGACATATGTAGACATTAAATTGTTTGGACTTTACTTAACAGGACTGGTAGGTGCTTTTTAGCATGGGGTGCTGTGAAAGCAAAATTATTGAAATGTTGACTAAAGGTGTGGCCCAAATGGTTAAGTACTTGCCTAGCAAGAAGAAGGTCTCAAGTTCAATACTAAATTTTGCCAAAGTAACAAACAACCGAGACTCGTAAGAGAACCTGAACCAGCTACAGGGCTCTATAACCATGTAACATTTCATGGTCTGGTTTTTCACTGGTAAAATAGAAATTTAAAAAATTAGATTTCTTTGGAGAGTTGTAAGAATTAAATAGGAAAATGTACAAGTACCTACCACACAGTACGTGCTAAGGGTCTCTTGGATAACTGGACTCAGAATTATCTGAGTTAGAATCTCAGCTCTAATGGCTCACCAGTGATATGATCTTGGTTAAATGAATGTGCCTCTCTAAGCCAATGTCTCCTATGCTGTCACGTCTTCCTTAGGAAGTGACTCCATTAAATATATATAATACTGGGCCCCAAAAGCTGAGTACCCTTTACTGAGGATTATTGGCTCCTCCCAAAATTCCTAGCTCTTGCTGTCTTACATTTCAAGGCATTTCCAATTATGGCAATATTGTGATGAATCATGATTTTTTTCACTTTCTCTTTAAGTATAAGCATTTTTATTTAAAAAGCAGCACAAAGTGCCTCACAACCAGAGTATGGTGCCAGCTGGAAGCAGATTGGCAAGAGGCCACTTTGGAGAAACTTAGCCCAACTCTCACTGGCTCTGGGTTTTGGCAAGGCATTTATTTCCCTACCCTAGAATTCTTCATCTGTAAATGAGGGACATCTGTATGCTATTGTCAGGGCTGCTTATGAGGATTAGAAATATGTATGCAAGAATCTAGAGAAACATCTTGCATGGAATGGGCAGTTAATTTATGAATTTATCAGATGGGGAAAATAGCCATGATAATGATGGTGACAATAACAGTTTAATCTGGTGGAAAAGATATAAAAGAAACTAGGTCATCAGGGAAGAGAATAATCTTCCACTCCTAGACAAAAGACAAAACTTACCAAATATATTTTATTTCTTTTAAATCTCAGAGATTACAAAACACCAAACTTCCAAATTATAAAAAGACGATCAAAACCAGGAAAAAGAAAAATTCACTCAGCAAGTCTGTTGGTTTACTTGCAAAGTAAACCAGTGAAACTTGGAACTTGTAGGGCTCTTTTGTATCCAGGAGCCTGGTGATCCTAAATCCTTCAGCTGTCAGGGTAATTACAGAGTCAAGCATAGGTTTGTACTTAGCATGTACAGCCTTGAATAAAATTAAACTTCACCTTTTGTGAAGCTGCTGCTTTTTGGAAAGTACAAAACAATTATGCTACCTCCCGCAGCCAGAAGCTGCAGGTTATATCTGCAGCTCACCTCTGGCCCCTGAAACACATAAGGCAGTTTCAGACAGTTGTACAGCCCTGTACAACTGTCAAAGCAGATTGGGTCCTGCAAAATTATAACCTCTGGTCACTAGGGGCTAAGACTTTTGCATCAGACAGTTGTACCAGTTATGTAACAGCCAAATCTTATTCATTAACTCATATGCTAAATACTGCTCTAAAGCATTAACTGGGAAATGAGTGGAAATCTTAATTTTGCTTCTTCAGAAAAGAAAAGCAAAACATTTGGTTTGGGTGTCATTTTCAACAACATATAATATCCTAATAAGTTCCTACTCCCCATTTAAAAATATGACCTGTTATGCAATGGAGTGTCTCTCCCACTAAGTTATCTCCTTACCTGCTAATCTGTTTAATGCAATCATCCACAATGGGTTTTATCCTCATTAGAACAAATTAGGGAGGTTTCATGAAAAATCCATGAATATCTCTATGTACTGCTAGCCTACCAGTATGCATGGAGAAATCCAAGTCTAAACTGTCTGTCATCAATGTGCCATTCTCTTAAGAATTGCTTAAGGATTACTGAATAAATATGGGCTAATCAAATAGTAAGGTTTTATCCAGCAATCTAGGCATAGCATGCTAGAATTTTGGTCCTCAAGACTTTACTTACATTCCTCTCACATTCTAGTCAGCAGGAAAGATTTTTAAAATACCTATAGGGTGCTGGACCCCACCCTCATCTTTGACAAGTCAGTGAACATTCAAGGGACTCAAAAATCTCCATTTTTTTTAAAAAAACAAGTTGCCAGTTGACACCGAGGCTGCCACTTAGAGCCACATTGTGTAAGCAACTGCGAAGACTGCAAATACAGCAGAGACCCAGTCTTTGTTCTTATGGAATTTAAGGACATTTGGAGACAGAAAAATTAGCACATGTAGCATAGAAGTCTGCCAGGGGATGGAATTACTTTCACCTCACAGATCAAGAAAAGGTGTTCCAAAGGGTGTCATGCAGTTTTGGTAAACATTGGAAGCCAGACTGTTAACTTGCATGAGAAAAACATCAGGGGGAAAAAAAGGATGGACTAGATTTCAGAAAAGAGAGAGCAGGACAGGCTGGGGCAAGGCAGTGCTATGGAAAGAATATGCAAGAAATGCTAGAGGCACAGGTTTTAACTCAGCTCTATCTCTAGTTTCATGGGCTTAGACAAGGAATCTAATATTTTTAGTTCTTTACAGAGAGAGAGAGAGAGAGGTGCTGGTCCTGGGGCTTAAACTTAGGGATGAGGGTGCTGGGGGCGCTGTCCCTTAGCTTTTCTGCTCAAAGGCTAGCACTCTCTACCACTTGAGCTACAGCTCCACTTGCATCTCAGCTTTTTTTTTTTGGGTGGGGGGAGGGTTAACTACAGATAAAGTGTCTCACAGGGCTGGGAATATGGCCTAGTGGTAAAGTGCTCACCTCACATACATGAAGTCCTGGGTTCGATTCCTCAGCACCACATATATAGAAAAAAAAAAAAAAAAGCCGGAACTGGCACTGTGGCTCAAATGGTAGAGTGCTAGCCTTGAGCAAAAAGAAGCCAGGGACAGTGCTCAGGCCCTGAGTTCAGGCCCCAGGACTGGCAAAAAACAAAGTGTCTCACAAACTTTCCTTCTTTGAATCAAGATCCTTAGACCTCAGCCTCCTGAGTAGCTAGGATTAGAGGCATTAGCCACTGGTGCCTGGCTACTTTTCGTTACAGATAAATGCAACAGAACTTACACATTTCTTTTCTGTTCTAAAAGTGATGAATCCTTATATAAAGATTTAGGATATCTCATGCTCCCCCTTTGCTTTTTGCCCAGTACTAAAGATTGAACCCAGTGCCTCACATGTTAAGCAAGTGTTTTGATGCTTAAGCCATGCCCCCAAGCCATTAAGTTTCACATGAAAAGTTGTATCCAATTTAGAAACACACACACATACACACACACATCTTAGTAAAGTAGGAGGAGCATTAACAAAGCTGGAGGTCAAGACAGAGCAGATTTTGCAGAGGACAGGTAAAAGAGATACTTAATAGGTGAGGAAGGCCAATGTTTTACAACTGGAAAGTGAAAAGACTGGAATGAGTCAAGCCAGAATTCTTTAAATTTAGGCAGAGAAAGTGGATAAAGAGATAGCAGCTGTAGCATCACCATAGGTACTTTCTTAAATGGAGCATTTCACATCAGTCTACAGGATAAGAAAGGGCAAGAAGATGATCCACATTTCTAGATACAGTGGATGGAAGTGAGGGCTGAACAATGGAATTATATGGGGAACTATTCTAACATATACCCACTGCAGAGACTGGGAGAGTAGGTCTGGAGTGTAGTCTAGGAATCTGAGGTTTTCCAAGTTCCACTAGTGGGCTGGGAATATGGCCTTGTGGAAGAATGCTCGTCTCCTATACATGAAGCCCTGGGTTCAATTCCTCAGTACCACATATATAGAAAAAAGCTAGGGCTGGGAATATGGCCTAGTGGCAAGAGCGCTTGCCTCGCATACATGAAGCCCTGGGTTTGATTCCCCAGCACCACATATACAGAAAATGGCCAGAAGTGGTGCTGTGACTCCAGTGGCAGAGTGCTACCCTTGAGCAAAAAGAAGCCAGGGACAGTGCTCAGGCCCTGAGTCCAAGGCCCAGGACTGGCAAAAAAAAAAAAAAAGAAAAAAGCTAGAAGTGGCGCTGTGGCTCAAGTGGCAGAGTACTAGCCTTGAGCAAAAAGAAGCCAGGGACAGTGCTCAGGCCCTGAGTCCAAGGCCCAGGACTGGCAAAAAAAAAAAATCTAAGTTCCACTAGTGGTATTAGTACAATCTTGCAGCTGAAACTCATGATGATATAGATCTTTGCGATTTAAAAAGCATTATTACATCTTCACAATGGCCTCTCAAAACTGGTAAGGTGGGGAAGACAATATTCGTTCGTTCATTCATTCATTCATTCATTCATTCATTGTGCCAGTCCTGAGGATTTAACTCAGGGCACTGTCCCTAAGCTTTTCACAGCTCCTCTTCTAGCTTTTTTTTGGGGGGGGGGTGGGGGGGAGGTAGAGTTTATTTGGCTTTAAGAGTCTCAGGGACTTCCCTGCCCTGACTTGCTTTGAACTGTAACCCTCAGAACCTAGGATTACAGTGTAAGCCACTGGTGCCTAGGTAAGGATCCTCACTTTTTTTTAAATGAGAAAACAGACTAGACAAGGGACCAGGCTAACAAGAGACAGTGTCATAGCTCATAGGGAAGTCAAAAGAGTCTGCTTGATAGTCGTGTGTGTGTGTGTGTGTGTGTGTGTGTGTTAGAAGTTCCTCCTCAGACAGAAAAACAAGAGCAAAGCATCAGTTTTACAGACATACCTTCTTGTTTGCCTCAGCCTTAAATAGGATTTCCTTAAGGAAGTACTTCCCTTAATGTTCTGGGCAGTACATGGTTTTTCTAAGAGAATTTGCTTACTAGTAAAATAACCAAATAGCATTTTAATGTTTAAATACCTTGAACCCTTGAAAAACTGTTTTAGAGACAGAAACATAGCTATTTATGCCCAGAGGATTACATAAATGCTGTGCCTGGAAGGCATGAGTCAATAGTGTGCTAAAATACCAAATGGACCTCTTTATTACTGTCATAAGGGTAATGGAATCCAAGCTAAACACCCAGAGGTTTCAATTTCCCTTTCTATGTAACCAGTTCAAAAAAGAAGAAGAAGAGGAGAAAAACGTCAAGTTTCCATACCTTTCAAAGGACAGGGGAGATTTAATGGAGGATTCTCAAATTAGTAGTAAGTTCCAAATAAGTGTGGAAACTTTGTCCTGACTTCACAGAGACAAATACTACTGGATTATTTTATATATTTTAATCTTAGGGCTTTAACACATGCCCTCTCCCCCCATACCTCTTCTTACCTCAGATCTCAGCCTTTTGACTATCTATGATTACAGGCCACCAGTGCCCTGCATGAGTTCTAGGACTTTATTGAACTGACAAGCTAAAACCAGTGTGCAAGAGTGTATAAGGATACAGACACATCGCATACAGTATGTATATGATGATTGCACTGTTTATAACAGGCAAAGCCATAGAAATGGGAAATGTTAAATTCATTTTATTATCTGTAAAATATCAAGCAACCATTTTCAGTGAAAAAACAATTAGCATAAGAAAAATCATATGATTTTGTTTGTGAAAGGTACATACTACATCACACTCTCCTATAAATGCATAGAAAATGTCTGAAAGAGTAGATTAAATGTCAATAGCAGCTGCCTCTGAAAACTGAAACTAGAAGGGATCCTTTAAGAAGAAAAGAAAGCTAAACAAAGAGAAGGGTAAGAGGTACTAGAAACTTCCTACTACATCCTAAATCTAGAGGCCCACAATCTCTATCAACTGCGAACAACCATGCCCAGAGGAAAGAGAGATTTGATCAAAAGTGCCACAATGCCACACTCACCTTCAGTCTCTTCAAGAGCCACTGCAGAAGCCCCTGCTGGGCAGCCTCTGTACACACCTCCGGCCGGAACTCAGCCATGTTCTCTACAATAGCTACAGGGAGACAGACACGAGTCACTGGGGAGGGCAACTTTGCTTCCATCTGCAATCAGCTTGCTTCCCGTGACAAGCATTTTCCTCTTCTTCCCACCTCCCTGTATTCCTCCCAGCCAGATGCCGTGCTGTCATTTAAAGATTAACCAGGGGGGTTGCTGTGGGCTTACTTCAAGTTACATTACAAGTAAAAGTCATAACTGAAAATAAAGGAACGCACAAAGAGATAACAAGAGGTTTCCTATGCTAATAGAGATCAACACTAGATACAGTCTAGGAGGGCTTCACTTAGTCCACAGAGTCTCAGAGCCCAGTAACTAAAGAGATGGTGGCCTAGGCAAAAACTGCAGGGAAAACCAGGGCATAGGGAATCCAGCTTTGTCCTTTCTGATTCATCCATTTTCTGTTCCTCTGTGGAATTGTGTGGACAAAGGACACTGCCAGGGATACAGGCCTGGTTTTCTACATGAACAAAACAACTGTGCACATGGGGCAAGGGCCATGCTGGCAGAGGTGGCTGCCAGGTACTAGGGAGCCAGTAACTGGCCCTGCTGTCTCCTGTGAAAGCCAACCAACTGCTCAACAGAAAAATTAAAATTAGGAGGCAAAAAAGGCTATTATATGACTATGATAGCAAAAATAAGACAATCAGGAAATCATTTATAAATGCTTCTCATCCTTTTGGGCCCCTTTTGTTCCCATCTTAAGAGTATACACAGAGCAAACACAGTTCTGTGTTCCCTAAGCACAATGCCCAGAACACACTGGGCACACTTTGAGGGAGAACAGACTATTTTCACACTTCCGAAGAAAAGCAAGTATCCACTTTAATCTCCAACACCTTTGTCTTATTCTACCACTTAAACTTCCAGTGGTTTCCTGTTGATTACTGGAAAGAAAACCAAACTTCTTACTATGGTTTACGAGATCTCCCAAACTTTGGACAAGCCTGCTTTTCCAGGTCCATCTCCCATCACTCCCCTCCCACAGCCATTTTCTTTTCTTCCGCCTCCTCTTCCTCTTCTTTTTAAGGCTACTGAGGTGTGAACTCACAGCCATACAAGAAGAGGCATAACACTTAAACCACACTCCCAGTCCTTTAGAATTTTGGTTATTTTTTGGATACCTTTTGTTTGTTTTTGTTTTGTTTTGTCAGGGGCTGGCTCCTGACTGTGATCTTCTATCTCTCCCTCTTGCCTAGCTAAGACCACAGGTACCAAACCTGGTTTCTTGGTTGAGATAGGATCTGGATAATTTATTTATTTATTTTTTTGCCACATTGGCCTTGAACCATGAGCTTCTTGCTCTCTAGCTCCAAAAAAAAATGCTAGAATTACAGGCATAAGCCACTGTGCTTATTTCACATCAGTTTATACCTATTCCTATGGGGCAATTTGAGAGACCCTTCCTTGTTACTCCCACAGTACTTTTCAATGACTCTTATTCTACCATTTGTCACCTGGTAATTATTATCTCTCCTTTCTCTACTGGACCTTCCCACCATTCTAATTCCTATCAATTAGCCATGACTAATCATCAAAATCTACCCCAGTGACTAGCACAGACTGACAAAACACTCACGCTCACTAAGGGAGGCAGAGGTGACTCTGAGCTGCAAGAACTGCCTGAGCTGACACAGACAGCCCTCTGCAGACTTCCAGGCTGGTGCTCTTTCCACTAGAACAGGCCCTTTTATTATTACATCCGCTTAAGACTTTTGATAAACTTAAAAAGAATTAGCTTACATTAGTTATACAGAGAGGTATTTCACTGTGGTATCTCCACACATTTACAATATATTCTGATCAATCTTACCCTCTCTATTGCTCTCTTCTCCTCTTCCCTTCCTCCCAAGCCCAATTCAACAAGTTTCATTGTTCTATTTTCATAGCTGCAAACAAGCTATTTCACTTGTATTCATCTTCTTTCAAAATATATTTCAAAAGTATTCACCTTCAATTTTTCTTCCTCACTTCCCCCCTTGATAAACTTTTTATTCCATGAAATACAGCATTAGGCTAAGAGATGGCAATGCCAAATTCTGGCTCTTGACTACAGCCAACTCCCAATCATTGACTGCTGTGCTCTCTCCTTCCTGGCTCCCTAGGTACCCATCCCCCTCTCCCTTCTTGGTGATAATCCTCACTGAAGAGAGTCTACAATGACAAGAGAAATCTAGTAAGCACAAAGGAGCAGAAAGGAAATCTAATCTCATCAAAATTTCTGCTTCCACTGGGCCTCATTCATTTCTTGAGCTCTGCTTATAGATATGTCTTCTCTGGTTTTATAAGACAGTGGCTAGTGATAAAGAAGCCTACCCCAAAGCACAATTTAAAAAAGGCTAATGCTTCAGCCACTTTGCAAAGGGAACACTGGGGAGATCAAGGGGGAGAAGGAAGAGGGGAAACACTGCTGAGGAATCCAGTCAACAAGCATAGACACAAGTGCAGCCAAGTTAGTAGGGATACAGCATTGTAAATATAGAGTTGCACTAATTCCAACTTGAGTTTACATAGACCTGTGCATAAGAAGACAAAGGAACACCAGCTCTTTTGCAAAGAAAATACCCTTTCCCAAAAGATTCAGAGCTGCTCAAAAGTTTATAATTTCTCTGAAGGAAACTGGTAAGAAAAACTAACACAAAATGATTTAAATTTTTTAAATATGTACTTTCCAAAGAACAGGGGATGGAATCCTGCATGGATTTCATCCTAACTTTGGAGAAAGAGGCCTGATAAAACCTAGCAGGCAGCACGTTTTGTCTTGAAAGGTTACCTACTTTGTGGATTTCTGCTTTTATTACCTACAAGCCAAGCCAAAGCTGCAGTTATATGAAATGTACACACAGGTCTTCTTTTCTCAAAAGGCAGTTTCGGAGCAGAAGGAAAGAAAACACTCCAGCCATTGACTGGGTTATGCAGGAAGGAATACCAAGCTCAGATCAGGAGGACTAAGCTCAGCACAGGCACCTGCCACTCACCCAAGGTGTTGTGGACACCATCTGCCTCCTCCCGCACAGACTCATCCAGGCGCTCCAGATTCTGCACCAGCAACGCCACCACCTGCCCATCCACCTGCAGGAACAGAGAAGCAAAGGGAGAGAGGGAGGGACACAGGTCACGATCGGTCCTCCAACGTTCCTATTTATAGCTTCACTAACAAAGTAAACGAGCAGCTGTGGTTTACAATGCGCCTTGTACATTGGACATTATAAAGGGCCCCAGAACAAGGAAAGGGCGGCATTCCAACTCCTAACTTAGGAGCACATGAAAGCTGAAGGAGACAAAGGAAAACTCAAAGTTACAAAGTTAGTGAGCAATAGACATACCTGAAACCAAGCCTGGCCCTTTCTCCTCCTCAGAGGCACCTCCACACCAGTGTGAGTCACACCAACAGTTCATGCACACTAACACACATTTCTAGACTGTAGCACCCGGGATGCTCAGTGCGAAGGTGGCTTACCAGCCCCACTTTATGCTGACCTCAAAGTTGATGATCAAAAACTGTATACATTCTAACATTCCAAGCCAAACTTTTAAAAAACTATTACTTTTTAAATTGTTATTGTAAAGGTGATGTACAGAGGGGTTACAGTTACATAAACAAGAGTACATTTCCTTTTGGACAATGTCACCCTTTCTCTTTCTCAAAACGATCTCGTTTCCTCATCAAAGTTGTCATTTTCTCTAATTTGATTCACATGTGTTACGATCCACAGGAAACCAGCAGCAGTTATATCACACAGCTGATATGCTGGGCAGTGGTAGCAGGTCTAAGCCAGTTGCATCTTCCCAAGTGAAATGATGCTTTACCTGCTCCTACCCTGCACTGACTCCTGGGCACAGCCCGAGGGTTCAGGGGACTACCTCCCAGCAACCCTAAGACAAGCCAGGGAGGATAACTAAGGACAGTCCTCATTTTCTTCATACTTATGATGTACCCATTCCCAGCACCTCACTTCCCTCATTTAGAAAGTAGAGGCGACACTACATGTATTCAAAGATTATGGGGAAAAGTGGCATGCCATAGCAGCTAAAAAAGTCCAGTAGAGTTAAAATCTCGGCCAGTATTCTTCCCTCCCACACATTTGATTATGCACCACTCAGAGGCCCATTGGCTAAGAACAAACCATGTTCCTTGAAGGTAGGCACCTCATCTCCATTGCTTTGGCCTACCTTTCAAAGTCCAGGCCAGTGCCACACACAGCAGAAACTCAAGACTCTAAAGAAATCTAAATAAATCAATGGATCACTTACTGGGTGCATGGTAACTGGCTCACATAGGCTGCTTATCCTCACTTAATCCTTACAGCTTTTGTAGGAAAGAAAACAAAGGCTCGGGGAAGTTAACTGGCCAGGTCAAAGTCACAAAGCTGGTAACAAACATGACCAATTCTGAAACCTATTTTTCTGCACTGTGCCCCACTCTTTGGAAAGGAGAGAAATAAAAGGAAAAAAAGAGAAGAAATTACCTCATTCAACTGGCACTTGTGTGGAAGGCAGGCACTCTTCAGAGCAACACATTTGAGCCTGTGTGCATCAGCAATGACAAGGGGGAATGTTTCAATGGCAAAAGGCCTTGAAATGAGGCCTCTTTCTTGGTGAGACTCAAGGGCAACATATGGACAAGGGGGAAAGCTGAAATTATAGACCAATTTGTGACACCTGAATCACAAGTGAATGACTCTTTTGGAGCTCTCCTTTGCACCCCAGGGGTGAGGGGGTGGGACAACAAGGCCATATGAGAGGGAAGGGAACCCTGCAGAACTGAGGGTACCATATATAGAAGAGCTTAGAAGAGTTGTTCGTCCCCTTATGCCGAGACACACAATGTTGCTCAAATCTCACAGCCAACAAAGCTTCGCCAAAGAAATCCAATGCAATGTTTCCTTAATTAATTGGATAATTTGGGCATGTGAGAGAAAACAAAAAAACATCTGGGGATGAGTAGGAACCATGTCACAGCTTGTTTTCCCCTAAAACATCTAATCTCCCCAAATCCTAACGCAGCAGACACTGCCACTCAGCTGTGCCTGTCGTTTTGCACACTGCTTTGTGCATTTCCACTGCTTATTGCTACTTTATCTGCATTATTTTTTCCTCTTTTCCTTGATTCTTACTTATGCTTCCCATTTCTGCAGTCTGGAAACTATCAGAGACAGTGGCAGTGAGCAACGTGCTTAAATCCTGGGGCTGAATGCTTATGGATAATGGGTATCTGGCTAGAGGAAAATCTTTTTTCTTGTTACAGAAATCTAACTTCTAACAGGGAGCCTTTTTAAGCTTGCAAAGTGTGAAACTTTATGTTTAGCTGGGTTAAATGCAATTTTATCTGATTGCAGGAGAGCCACAAGCAGTCAAAATACATTTAGCTCAGAAAACCCTTGGAAAGTATTTATATTATGCATGGCTCTGGATATCACCTAGTAAGAAGTACAAATTAGCATTCTGTCCTACTTCCTCTAACCCCTCGGGTCTACCTTCAATTTTCTAGACCTGTGACGAAGTCTGAAACTAAAAACAAATTCGGCTCAGGGATTAAAGCATCAGCCAGAGTCACTCTGGTTTTGGAAATTAGGATGTTTTCTGATAAGTCACTGCTTGTTTCTGCTTGTTAGCAGGTCTCCAGAAAATAGTACAGGTCTTACTGAGACAAAGTTCAAGGGCATGATCACACATCTTTTTTTCCACTTGACCAAAGAGGGTGGATATAAGAGAAGAGGAAGAAATAAAGAGACAGATGAGAGGGTTTGAAGGAGGATTATTTTTCTATCTGGTATATGTTCTCAAGAGTTAGACCAGAAAGGGTTTTTTCTTTCTTAACACAAGTTTTAGAAATTCCATATTTAAAAAATAATATAAAAATGAAACTCCATATTCATGGTTTCTTTTTGAGGCATAGTGTTGCTAATACAGTTCTAGGCTGTATATAGCTCTAGCTCTGTAGCCCAGACTAGTCTTGAACTCACAATCCTCTTAACTCAGCCTTCCTGGCATACACAACCATGCCTAGTTCCCATGCAATCTTGAACAAACAGGTTTTAGGGATAGATACATAGTAATATGGTCATAATACAAAACTCTGGCCTACTGTTTCCTAGCTAGTGACATTTTAGCTTCTACTCTCCCCAACCCATTTCTCATAGCCACCAAAGGGATCTTTCCCAAATTTTCAATGAAATTGTTACCCAATCCCTGGCCTACAACCTGGGCATGCTAGCAATCCCACTGAGGTCTACAGTGCCCGGCCCAGGATGGCCCCTTCTCTGTTCCTTAACTGTGCCAAGCTCATTCTTGTCTGTCTTTGCCCTTTTCCCACTATGCTCTTGGTCATTCTGAACAGCGGGCTACTTCTGAACCCAGAGCTCAGGTCTTTCCTGACAATTCAATTTAACCTGACCTCTGGGCACTTGACATCACTTCACTCAATTTTAATTCTCTGTGTAACACAAAATCACTACCAGCAGCTTTCCTCTTTACTTAGTTCCCATTTCTCTCTCCCGAAGCAGAGACGCTGTCAGTCTTACTCAGAGCTATAAGTGCTCTAGTTCCAAGATGAGGAACATGCCAAACACTCAGTAAACACTGGGTGAACAAATGAACAAGTTTAGATTCTGCTGAGGAACAAAAATGGGTGAAGACGAGAACATTCATGGATATGGGAAAGGACAGGATCCACAAATTCACATAGCAAGTATCTTTACCACAACACAAAACATGCCTAGCTCAGCCTAGCTGAGCAGCACAAATAGCATGCCAACCAAGTCTCAGCTAAAAAGGCAGAGCTCAAAGTTCAACATTTAAAAGTGGTTAGCTGAGAGCGGGGATGGGGGGGAGGGGTAGATGGGGGAGGTCAGTCCCGCAGCTATCCACATCAAAGCCACTTCTGCAAAACACTTTCTATCACATGGTGGCCTGAGCCAGCCTCACAACCCGGCTGCCCTTCTACATGTGCTGGGGTGGCCCCTCTATACACCCTGGTGTCTATGTCTTGCTTTGGAGAACATGGCCAACACATATAGCTCCGCAGTCCTCCCTGACCATTCCCATAGTAACTGACCACACCCTCCCCTTCATGCTCACAGAAGCTGCTTTTCTCACCACATTCTCAACATTCTGCCTTGGTAACAGCACTTATTTTAAAAACAACTAAACATTAATCTTTGCATGTCTTCATTAGGCCCATGTCATCAAAATAATTTTCTGAATATATATTCAAAGTGTTTTTGAAGCTTTTTTTTTTTTTAGCTGAAAAAGTATTTTAGTTCAGCACACATTCACCAACCTCTCATCGTGTGGCAGATGACACTTATCATCTTAACTTGACATTTACTAAGTGCTGAATATCTGCCAGGTGTGATGCCTTTACAATGATAATGACCAACATTTATTGGGTGTTTCTCAGTGCTAGACTGTTCTAAAGACTTATTAAGTATCTCACTGATTCCTTACATCGGTGAGGTGAGATAAGCACTCCTTTTATCGCCATGTTGCAGATGGAAGGCAGAGTGTGGAGAGGTTAGGCAATTTTCCCCAGGACACACAGTGGGTAAGTGACAGAGCTGCCACCCAGGAACGACAAACTTATCCACATCTGTTTATAATTCAACATGACAAGTTCCAGGATGTACAGGTACTAGGCTAGCACAAATTCTGCTGAGGTGCTACATTTGGAAAAGCCTCAAAGAGAAGAACTAAGCTTTAAGGTAGGCTTGAAGGGAAGAGAAGAAAGGTTCTGGGCAGCCTGGGAAAGAAGGCAGCTAAGTGGCAGGCAAGCTGAGCAAAGGCTGGGTGGGTTAAGGCCAGGGCAACTGTGGGAACATAAGTGACTGAGGCCTAATCACTGCCCTCAAGGAGTCCCAGTTGTCTTTGGAGAAGATGAGCCAGAAAACTGTCACCAAGGCAATGCAGCATCATGTTTACTGCTTTCCAGGAGTCTCTCTTCCAATCTCTGAAACAGACTGCTCCACAGCACAAATATTCACTTTTTCTATGAGAGGAAGCAGCAGTAGATGGGAACCAAAAATTTAAAACTCCAAAGGTCTCCAAGAATGTGAGGCTAACACTCTTTCCCCACAAATGTGCTAGTCTATTGTTTGGGACTTCCAACTGGGAGGAAGACCGAGGCAATAACCACAACCTGCACACAACAATAAATCCTGCCACATGCCCTCTAGCCCCTGCTCCAGCAATTCTGGGCCTCCGATATTGGCCCCAAATTAAAACTACAAAGACAAACCAAGCCTCGATATATGAGAATACTTATCAAACTTCTTCCTGAATGTGGCACAAGGGTAGGAAAAATAAATGGAAGACTACTTGCTGGCTATGCTCTCTGATATTTACTGATGGCTTCTCACTGGTTGCAAACAAGTAAATAATATATCAGAGTCCAGCACATTCAATGCTTGTGGTTCACATCAGCCCCACCAGAATAAGGCTGTAAGAGTCAGAATCTTAAAATAATATAATCATAAAAACCTAAACAAACAGAAAACCCTGTACAACAGCTATTTAATGGCTCCCCAGACTGAGGAAGAACTGCTTTTTTTTTTTTCCCAGACAATAAAATCTGCAAGATTCAGCCTTTGTTGGTGGGCCTGGCAACACAGAAAACACAAAGGGGGCTTTTGTGTGAATTGCTGCTTCTGGGTAGGTTTTACACGCAGCTGCCAGGCTAGCTGTTCCTCTCTTGTCTTCTTCATTCACAGAGGCAGAGGAGAGTAATTAAAATCAACCCAGGGACCAGGCAGGAAGGCGCGCTCAGGGCCACTGTAATTAACCTCTGGAAGGTAAGACTGCATAAATGACACTGTAGGGACATGATGTAGGAGCAAGTGCCACAGCCTTCCTTCAGATGCTCCTCAAAACAAAAGGCCCCCGGCAGTATCATTTTCTTTCTGCACAGTGATTCCAAGTAAAAAGAAAGGTCCTGAATTCTACAAAAAGTGGTGGTCGGCTCTAAGAAGAAACTTGAAAGAGAATCGGCCATAGAAATTTCCATCCTGGATAGACATGGCTCTGCTGGAGCCCAGCCTGGCTCTCTGTGAGATAGCACTTACCCTTCCTACACCAAATGCCAGCCATAAGCCCAGCATGAGGGGGTGGGGGGGGGCAATAAAGGGTGGGAAAGAGGTAGGCCATGTGTCCAGCAGTCCTAAGTCAGTAGGTCTTAGGTGGGTCTAGAAAGCGGCCTCACAAGCACTGGGTGCTTCTACCACAAGCAGCTGTGGTGATTTCTGATAAACTCTGCAAAACAGACTCACCATGTGCTACCATTTCTTCCCAGAGGGAAAAAAGCAGAGGAAGACAACAGAAGAAAAAGATGGTTTGTAATGCCCCAAGGAGGGAAGTGGAGGGGTGGGGGGGACTTAGCTCTGCAGGCAGAATCAGGGCCCACCCACCTCTGCCACTGGTCAGCTGTGGAACATTTTCAGCCTAGAATCCTCTCTGGTCACAGGTGAGGATCTGCCTAAAGTATGGGTGGTGGGGATCAGAACATGTGAGCTCTAATCTCAGTGGACACAGGGCTGGCTGAGTAACCCAGTGAGAGGCCTCTGATGTAGGTGACCGCATGTCAGGTGTTTAGACTAGAAAGGACCTGGCTGCTGCCTGGAATGAAGCCTGAAGAAGTCTGAGGCCTTGCCTAGGCTACTCAGAAGAGGAATGTGGAAACCCCACAAACCTGTCTGTCATTGATGCTGCGGTACAACTCTGGCCTACATAAGCTTTAAGTGTTGTCTTATTTTTAACATTCTCCAATTCCCTCCTGATGACTTACCTGTAAAATAAGTAATAATAATAGCTGTCCTCACTGACATTGGTAATATAAAGCCTAGAAGACAAAGCAAATATCTATGAGAGCTCTTTGGGGAAAAGGGCAGCAGTAACCCAATGCATGGGGCAAAGACAAGAAGAGAAAATTAAAGAGAACACAGGCTCAAATCCCAGCTCTATGACCAAGGGCAAAATTGTCTGCCTGTTTTATGTCTTGGCTTCAGAGCTCTTCATGGAAAAAGCAGGAATACTACCTTCTAGAAAGGTGTGGGGATTAAACAGAGCTAGCAGAATGAGAAATGGTCTGCCCAGTGCATATATTTCACCACCATTGTCAGCCCCTTCTTACAATCCTACAGAACAATGGCCCACAAGCAGTATTTCTACTTCTTACTCCTTCCATCCAGCCTGGTCACAGACATAGTCACCACTCAGATACAATGGTGGGGGTGTGTAAAGCTGTGAAGTCCCAAGAGGGATAGATGACTTACCAGAGCATCAATGAGAACTTCTGCTCCTTCTTCACTCTCATGGAGGGTGTCTATGTCTGTCAGTTCCTGAAGCAAATCAACCACGGCGATGGACACATGTGGAAGGTGTTAAGGACATCTATTGAAACTCACCAATGTTTCATTAAAACCCTCAGTTCCCTCTGTGTCTTCACCAACTGCTTCAGCACTACTAATCTTTAGTACACTTTGGTGTCATTAGCTTTTCTTCATCAAGGTTCTTTCCTCTCATGGTGGGAGTTCACCAAATGCTGTCAAGTGACTCACTGCCTCTTCCCTTATGCTTTCCTTCCTGGTAACTTAGTCCACTCCATTTTTATGAATTTCAAACTTGAAACAGATCACTTGGGAGGTCTCTCTTCCAGTGAGAAACAGGCCAACATCTCTTATAATTTCCCATAAACTCTTAAAACTAAGTATAATCTTCCGTATCTGGCTCATTTCACCTCTGAAAGTAGTAGCAGTAGCAGTAGCCAGAGTTCACCAAGGAATCTTCAGAGACAAGGCAGAACAATACTCATTTGGGAATAGGAGAGGGGGAAAAATTGACAATGGTGGTAATTTTATATAGGAACAATACCTAACGTTCAACGAGAGAGGTCATTTCTTGTAACGTCCGAGTGAATTATCTCACCGTCTGCTTTCCTGCCTCAGTTGAGAAGTCAAATAGAAAATCAACTACTCACCAGGACTGGCAAACATCTCATCAATCCTACCACTAAATGATTTTACATAAATTCCCAATTTTCATGGAACAGCATTTCAGCAAGGCAGTGATGGAGCCATAATAATGACCATCAACTCCTAGGTAATGTAACATGACCCAGAAGACAAAAGGTCATTTGAACACTAGAAAGAGGAATGAGAACCGGAAGTAAAGATCGACAAATGAACTCTCAATCTTGATGAGAGAATTTGGCTTGGTCTGCCACCTGTCCAGCCTTTCTTCACAAGCAGACGCTGGCATGGGTGATAGGCTTTTCCACTGTAGTTACAATTTCATTTCACAAGGTAAAAGCTCTCCTGTCCAAGTATAATAGGAAAACAGAGAGCCTGTCTCTCCACGAATTACTAAAACACAGTTTTTGATAGCCTATTTTGTCATGTCGAGCAGAAGGGCCACCCCACACCCTCCCTCTGTAACCGTCCACTATTGGGGCAATAAGCTAGTGTAACAATGAAACAGAAAAGACCAGCTGGGCACAAAATGGTATATAACACAATGGCTCTTGGAGAAAGAGCAGTGTTTACTTCTCTATTTGTTGGCTTCAGGTATTTGCTTTTGGCATGATCCCACTTAAGAGTCTTAGTACAAAAACTGAACGTTAAGCTTTTTGTTTGTGTGTGAATGCTAATCTTATTAATCTTCACTGATAAGTGTCCACAAGGAACAGTTATTTAAAAAAACAACAACATCAGGAAGAGAATAAGATTCATTATGCAGAACAGCATTTAAAAGCCATTTCAGAAAGGGTTTCTCAAGAAAATGAACCAGTATACATTCCAAGGATATAACTAATTTAATGCAACAAATGTGGATTTTTTAAATTTTTTTGTTCCTAGGTTGGAAAATCATTAGATATAGCTCAATTAATGCAGACTAGTTTCAAACAGAGGCAAAATGATGGTTTTTTCCTCTTAAAACAGTTGGTGCAAAATTCTCTACAATAAACTTGGTTTCTTTTTCTTTCCCACCCCCTCAAGACTGGGGCTTGAACTCTGAGTCTCCTGCTCTCTATCAGCTTTTTTGCTCTCAGCTGATGTTCAACCATTTGAGCCATACCTTAACACTGCTTTTTTTCTTTAAAAAAAAAAAATACACCAGCTTTTTGCTGATGAACTGGAAATAAGCATCTCTTAGCCCAGGTTGGCTTAGAACTGAGATTCTCAGCCTCTTGAGTCCTTAAGATTATAAGCATGAGTAACTGGTACCCACCTGGCCTCTCAATTTTGTACCAATTCTCAATCAAACAGATATGAAGGAGAATGTGCACCCATTCAACATTAATAACCTACTAAATATTAATGGGTGTTATTATACCCCAAGGAAGATGTCTAAAGCAGGCTATAAGCACTGTAATCTTCAGGGTCATAGGTTTCACCTAAAACTAAGATAAAAAGTTACATTATGAGGTTTTTAGCTTTTCACTTCATCTGCCTTTTTTCAGAGCATATTTAACTGGCTCTGAAAACAAGGGTAGCTCATTAATATATTTTACCAAGGAAGTCTAGTGACACATGAGAAAAAGGAATCAATTCTTGTAGGTAGAATTTTGATTCTGCAAGTATCAAAATGAGAATAGGTCCTAGAAAAACAACAGCTTGTGGTATGCAAGTCTTGTTAGACAGTGCTTCCAGGAAAGCAACAGAGCAAGAATCAAATCCCTCCCAGTCCAATTAGAAAAAAGTCCCTTAGAGGCAAAACCCTTCCCATCCCTATCCTTGTTCATTAACACTGGGTCTGTGCCTCGAGGCACCCTTGACTATTGTATGTGCCCACTGGGATATTATATGTCTCAGTCAGTTTGTTCCACTTTAGCATTCTCAGACCCAAACTGCTCGAGTTCCGTTGATTCCTGTTGATCTAAGAAAAACCTCCTTTTTTCCAAATTCCCACCACAGTGTAATTCTTCACAAAATACAAATGGACAACTCTGCAAGTTTGGCTTTCTAGAATCTGAGAAAATGACACCATAATTTAGAAGACACTGATCATCATGGCCACTTCCTAAAATGATTTAAACACGAAAAGCTGCCCCCTTAGCACCAACGATCTGCACTGTAATTAGTTATTCTGTTCTTATGAATTACCAGGCTATACACTGTAATGCTAGCACCATGATGAGATCTCATTCTGACTCACAAAAGGTAGAAAGAGAATAAATTTGGTTTCAATGACTTGGTCATTGGTATTTAGTGCAGGGTAGTCATGATTTCTAAATGCATACACTCTATACATACATACAACCACAGACTCAATATCCTGATCAGTTGGCAGTGACTATATGAGGAGCTAACCACACCCCATCAGCTTCTAGAATATGAAGAATGGCAGTTTCCACTGCAAAGGTAGAGGCCACAAAACAAAGCTGAAATGGCCTTTAATCTCCACTCCATCAGGATCTTTCCATCAGGAATCCTCAATTCCCTGACCAGCCTCAAGCCAGAGATGCCCCTCACCTCAGAGTTCCAATGCCATGTCCTGCCTATACCTGCCATTGGGTAGTGATCTGAGTATGCTGCTCTTAGCTGTAGTTGATAATTCTTGTTTTTCTGCTAAGTACACAACACACTTATCATACTAAAGAAGAACCAAATAAACACCAGTCATCTACCAAAATGACCGTAGAAAGGATTCCACTAACTTATCACTCAAGCTGAGAGCATAGTAAGTGACATACAAACAGGATGGTTATGAATTTGATGCCATGGTGGTTGTTTTTTTTTTACTTCTGCTAGTAGAAGGGGTGATCAGCTACCACTTGGGATTTTTATCTTCCCCTTGTCTTATTCCTCTTTGTTCCTTTAGGGAAACAGAAATTTTAAAGTCAGACAAAAAAAAAAAAAAGAAGAAGAAGAACCCATCCTTGTGTTTTTAACAATATTTTTAACTATATTTAAAAATGTTTTTGGCAGTGATGAGAATGAAGGCCAGGTCTTCACAAAGTCTAAGCAAGCACTGAAACACTGAACCACACCCTCCAGCCTGAAAAGGACCTTTACATGCACTTCTGGATTCATTTTCAAATAATTAACAGTTCCTAGGAGAGAGGCTCTACACATCTTTATTTATTTATTTATTTATTTTGGCCAGTCCTGGGGCTTGGACTCAGGGCCTGAGCACTGTCCCTGGCTTCTTTTTGCTCAAGGTTAGCACTCTGCCACTTGAGCCACAGCGCCACTTCTGGCCGTTTTCTGTATATGTGGTGCTGGGGAATTGAACCCAGGGCCTCATGTATAGGAGGCAAGCACTCTTGCCACTAGGCCATATCCCCAGCCCTCTACACATCTTTAAATAATTAACTTTATAGACGTTATTTTTAAAAGCAGCATTTTGGCATGGCAGCCACAGCTAGATCCTCTCCTCTAAAGGCATTTAGAGTAACCCTACAGGGCGGCGTGAGGAACACACTACAGAGCACAATTCCACTCGGCAGCCAACCCTTGGCCATGGCTGGGCTCCAGCCTCTCTGGGGAAGACAGCATAGAAGCGCTGACAAGCCTTCACCAGCGGCAGTGATGCAGAGCGCCAGAATCAACTCTGAGGCTGCTTCTCACGGTTGAGAGGACGAGGCGCAAGCTGTGTTCTCACATCCACTGCCTCTTAAGGTTACAACAAACCAGCCTCCGATCTAATTAAAATCCCTATAGTTTATGTTTTCTCCGAGAAGGACAAAGCAAAGATGACCTGTGCTAGCTGGGAACATAACCAGCCATGTATGGTCCTGGGTGATAAATGAAGAGTTAAAAAGATAAAAAATTTAAGCCATGACTGCCATGAAATTGTTTACTCACGGTAAGGTGTTTTGGGCAGTTCCAGCCGTACAACAGTAAATTGTTAACAACCGTTTCCTGAAGAAAAATTTCCATTATAGATCACAGATAAGACAAGAAACAGAGTGCAACGTGCCGGGGAGAGCAACTCTTCGACTGGCATTGAATATGTTTTCTGCAAGTCAAGAGGGCCTAACCTTTCCTGAAACTACTTTTAGGAAAAATTGTACCTGGAGGAGGATGACATTTTCCCTAATTGCTGCATCTAATTAAAATTAAGGTAATTAAAAAAATTTTCCAATGCACTTTAAGTGTGATGTAGGGCATAATTAAAAAATCAGATTTAAAAAATATCATTAGGGCAGTTGGGTGATGGTTGGCATAGAAGAAGGGGGAAAACAGTTTAGCTGTCAGCAAAACAGGAGGGAAATGGCAGTCTGTCAAAGATATTATAGGAGGATGTGTTGTTGTTTTCCTTTTTAAAGACCAGAACACAACAACTCAGAACATCTGTGCCCTTGCCTTTCATATGCTGATACTGAGCTGCACATCTCATGTCAGTCTTCTCCTCAGCAGGAGTGAGGATGGAGAATCTGAAGAGGGAAAAAAAAAAAAAAAAAAAGTCAGCAGCCCGGGAGAGCTGCTACTATTGTTTGGTTAGCCAGAAGAAAAACCATAAGAATGGGAGCTATTTCCAGAAACAAAATAGGTAATTTCACTATTAACCCACAGGTGTATTGGGGGAATCACAAAATTTCTGACAAAGCTGTCATAAAACCCACAGGGAAGTTGTGCCCCTGCAGGTGCTCTGGGCTGGGGCCCTGGGCCTGGATTGCCAGCCTTGACCTCCATAGTTAGCTGTTCAGCATTTGGCCTCAGTCTTGTCACTGAAGAAAACAAATAAGGCACTAGGTTAAGGCCTGGTCAGATTTTGCAATCTACTGTTCTACAGGTAAATTAAAAGGTGAAGAAGTCACCCCTAGAATGCTCAGTCACTAAATCTGTGAGGACCACTTAGTACCTCAAATAGAGCCAGTAATATGGCAGACCTCTACTAAAATGAAAGTTTACATCTTCCCTGAAAGTAGTATGCTGTAACCCCATTCCCAATGTGACAGTATTGGGTTGTTTTAGGGAGAGGCAGTACTGGGGTTAGAACTTAGGATCCTCATACCTGCTAGGCAAGAGCTCTACCATTTGAGCTATGCCTCTAGCCCAATTTATGTTATTTACCAGTCACCTGGTTTATGATACTTCATTATGCCAGGCCAAACTGACTAAAAAAAAAAAAAACCCAGGATACTGACTGATGTTGCTTGAGGATCCATCTAGGACAGAGTCTAGCATCGTGCCTCTTTTGAGTAGGCACTCGATGCCTATCTTCTGACTGGGGTTGAGACTGTACCAAGCTCACCCAGAAACAAGCTAGTTGACTAGGGCTCTCATGTAACCTTGAAGCCCACAGCAAACTCTGGCAAACACAGTCACCAATCTGGGGACTGTCAGAGTGATTCTTAACACCAACATTACACAAAGCATCGGAAATACCTTAAAATTGTCCTTCAAGAAACCTGCATTACAATTATTCACTGATTTATTTCTGTGAGAATTATCAGGCAGGAAAGAAGCTAGTCAGACATGCTCTCAGGAGAGAGATTACCAGAAAGATGAAAATAACATGAACCAGCAGCAGATTTCCCATGAATATCACTCAAGCAGACTAACTACATTTGTCTCGTACCTTTGGAAATCTGGGAGAGAATCTGATTTAATGAACATAACCCTGTCCACAGGCACATCAAAAGCCTTTTACATAAAAACGATTGCACGTTTGATGGCAAAGACAAAGTATAAATTGGTTTTGGAAGTCATGACTCAAATTCAGTTATAAGGAACATTTACTAAGTGCCTACTATGTATCAGGAAATGTGTTCCGCATGCTTATAATTTCTGATCTTCTCAGTAACACTGAAAGACAAAGTTACTCTACTTTTGCAGGTGAGAACACTGTTAGTAAAGAGGCACTGCATTTTGCACAAGAAATGAAGATGGGAGTGAAAGTTAGCTTGTCTTGATGTTCATTCAACACACAAAATCCTATTTATTGGGTAACCAGTTATTTGAAAGAACTGGAATATGGCAGTGGATAAAACAGACATGCTTCTCCATCTTCTGACATCCAATGTACTCTCCACCATGGTTCACTGACTTCTCTAGCCTCAATTCCACTGAGCCATCTGTTAGTATAATGTCATCTAGCTCAACACATTCAAATATTTCTGGTCTTTTCTCAATAAAGAGCCTGCAATTTCAGATCCTGAAAAGCAATACTGTTCATGTATAAACAGAAACATCATGATAAATTCTAATACTAGTAAGAGCAAATGAAACAATTAAGGATTTGCCCAAGATTGGTAAAGAGGTAGAAAACAGTTTCTGAGTAAAGAGTAGTGTGTGTTTCAAAATGGAAGGTAATTGAATGGAAATGGAACACCAGACGTGACAGCACACATCAGCAGAGACAGGCAAGAAAAGAGAGTAAATAGTATTTCCCCCGCGTCAGCCTTCTACTGAGGACTGATCTGAAGGATATCTGTATTATCGTGTCCGAGCAGCCCAAGAAGCGATTGCACAGCACTCAGCTCCACCAGAAGGTGATACAGGTCTGGCATGGTGGCCACCACGTGCATCTCTTGAATGATGTCATTTAGATCTAGCTCGGATTCCATGAACCTAGGGGAGGAGAACAAGACAGCATTACTGAAAGAAAAAGGGCACTCTCAGCACACAGGAGACAAACAGCAACACAATCCAGACAGAGACAATCTGTCAAAGTGTCTACGACAGACCAACCAAGAAGTACACTCATCCAAACGTCATACTGTCACACAATTTCCTTGGAAAATTGATTTCCTCATTACAAAAATCAATCTTGGATTCAGATCTCATTACAGGGGTCCCCTTACTTCTGCCGTCATAGTTGCCTTTTAAGGCTCTCAAAGCATTTTGCAGCAATAAATGATTTGCTCACTGGTCCTATGGATTAGCAACCATTGCCTCTTTTATTGGACTCGACTAGCTATCCTACTAATCCAAAGAAGGTTTCCTCTCTTCTGAACAACAGCCAGTTATTTCCCTCACCCAAAGGAAGACAGACAGGTTTTCCATACACACACACAAAAATGCCTTTCCTCCCTTCCCACCTCACCAATGTGCTGACTCAGAGGCAGGTCCCAAGGGTGACCTAAGTGTCTGGCATGCATAATCACCATCACACCGTCCAAAGCATGACATCACACACACATGCCCACACTGAACCTTCCCACAGGGTCTTTGCCTAAACACAAAATTATTTTGCATTCCCTCTGCATGCCTTCCCTTAGTGTCTGACATCTAAGAAATGCCCATTAAGCCTTGGAAGAACAAGGCAGGAAGGTTTGTTCTACAAAGAAAATGAGCTAATACATGTAACGCATCGAACAGTACTGGATTGGGACTGATGGAGAGGATGCAGTCATCAAGACAGACTCCACAGTGCAGATGTCTGGGTTTGAACCTAGCTTAAGCTAACCAGACTCTCAAGGTCTGTTTCTCATCCGTAAATAGTGACAATAATGTTAAGTGCACCACAATGCTGCTGTAAGGAGCAAAAGCAAAAATCATACAAAGCACTTAGAACAAAGTCTAGCATTTAAGAACCACTACATAAGTATTATGTTCTTGTCACTCTTGTACTGTGCTACTGCTGTTGTTCTGTAGTCATATTAATACTTTTCTAAAACAAAAGCTTCTTGAAGATAGGAACTCCAGCTTTTGTCTATTCTGTCTACAGATGCCCATTCCACTGTGGAGACCACAAATAAGCAGGGACTTCTAAAGTCAAGTGGGCCTCATCAACATCCAGATGTTGAAGACTGGGCAGATATCAGAATCCAGAAACCTGAATTCCCCGAGGAACAAAATCTAGAGAATATATGCAATTCTTTTGAATTTTAGACAATATCTCATTATTTTTTCCATTATGATTTATAAGCATAGCTTTTTATATGTTTTTCTAATTATATAATATTACTTTTTGAGTACAACGGAGGAAAGAAAAACCACTCAAAGAGTTGAAATCATCCATAATCCTTCATAAAAATAAACACTGAAAATATGCCAGTCTGAGTCATTTTTAACTCAAAAGTAAAACTATGTAGTCTATCACTCTATACTCATGATATTGCTGTTCAGCTGAACAACTTCCCCTATCACTAGAATTTCTTCTACAACAGAAAAAGCCAGCTCCTAGTCATTCTCCTTCTCTTTCACCTAGGCAAAGTCCCTCCCTAAGCACAGCATCTGCCCTATACTGAGCCCAGACCTGGCTTTAGAATCTTTCTCAACACAGCACTCCAAGAAGAGACTACTAATAGATCAGAGTGCACGGGAGACTGTTTATCTGTAATTCCTGCTGTAAATCATACATTTTAAATAGCTACATAGTATATGCCCTTGTGTTGAGGTATGGTAATTTATTTAACCAATCCCCTTTGTCAGCAGTCGGATGGCTTCCATTTTTTCCCCTATAACAAATAACACTTAGATGCTCGCATTCATAATTACTTTGCTAAGATAAATTCTTAGTGAGGAAAATGCCAAGTCAAAGAGTATGCATGACTTAACAGGTTTTGATATATTCTGCCAAAAAGTTAGCAAATATATGAAGGGACCATTTCCCCCACATTCACACTTAAAAATCTCCTCCAATTCACAATGACAAATTAGACGTGTTTTTCAATGCATTCCTGATACTAATATAGCTTACATTTTCCCAGTATTTATTACTGTTATTTATTCTTTGATCATTTTAAAATCAGGGTACTTATTTATTGACTTACAAATGATCTCTATTTTAAGGACATTAGTATTATATTACAAAAAAGGAAAAATAGTTGCCCTTTAATATATATACTGTTTATTTGTTTGTTTACATAAAGGTTTTTCAAAAGTTCAAGTAGTTAAATATTTGTTTATGAACTCTATTTTATTTATCCTGAGGAACGTATTTTATGGTATATTTTCATGTTTACATATATTTAAATGTT
Source organism: Perognathus longimembris pacificus (assembly GCF_023159225.1). Taxonomy (NCBI): domain Eukaryota; kingdom Metazoa; phylum Chordata; class Mammalia; order Rodentia; family Heteromyidae; genus Perognathus; species Perognathus longimembris. Next base: position 71,032,256 of record NC_063166.1, on the reverse strand, counting down.
TAATCCATCTGAAAAATTATTTTAATATATATTATAGAACAAACATAAAACTTTAGTTTGTATAAATGTTTGTCCATTCCTTTCCCCACATTTGAAAAAAATGTCATGCATCATATTCTACATTTTAATGCATAATTTCATCTTTCTGTGCTTTCCACTGCTAGACCAGGACTATGCTTCATACAACTGAAGCTATATAGTACATTTCATGTCTACTACTGCAAAACATCCCCTTGTTGGTTTTTTAACAATGCTTCTTTGCTTTTATCTTATTATCCAAAATGAATTGCATAGTTGTTTTATCAAGACTCTCTGCACTCTATTTTTCTTTCCTGCAGTGCTGAGGACTGAACCCAGGACTTTGTACATGCTATGCAAATGCTCTACCACTGTCATACACCCAGTCCTTGTTTTTCGGAGGTATGGCCTCAAACTCACTATATAGTCCAAGCTGGCCTCACACTTACAATCCTCCTGCCTCTGCCTCTTGAATACTAGGTGGGCACCACCACACCTAGCCTAATGCCATTCTTTTTTAAGACTCCTTCTTCTGTGCTTACAAAAAAAAAAAACCCACATCATTTTTAAATCACTAATTATGCCAGGTGCCAGTGGCTCACACCTGTAATCCAAGCTACTCAGATCTGAAGATCGAGGATCAGAGCCAGCCAGGGTAGGAAAGTCCATGAGACTCTTATCTCCAATTAACCACCAGAAAACCAGAAGTGGTGCTGTGGCTCAGCCTTGAACTAAAGAGCTCAGGGACAGCACCCAGGCCCAGAGTTCAATTCCCAAGATGGACCAAAAAATAAATAAAAATCACTAGTTACCCATCAGCTGAAATGTGGAGACCAAAGCACAATCAGATAGCAGTCAGAAGGGCTGGTTTAAGGATAGGGATGTAGCTTAGTGGTAGAGTGCTTGCCAGGAAATAAAGAGTTCCTGGGTTCCATCCTCAGCACTCAAACAAAAAGGGCTGGTGGACAAGGATTGAAAAATTAAATAAGACAGCAAAACTACGTAATTCCTGAACCCAAGTGGACTTACCAAACCTATAAGACTCATTTGTCTCACATGGTTTTCTTGTTGTTGTTGTTTTTAAGTACTCTAATTTTGGAGAATAACAACAAAAGATTTATCCCACACACCTGGAAAAACTAGCAAGGAAAACTTGGCACTAAAAAAAAAAATAGTAATAAGTAAAATTGTGCTGAAAACTAGGGCAGGATCTAGGGATCTGGGTGATAATTAGTGAATTAGTCTTAGCCTAATGAGAAAGAAGTCTCTGATAGTGTTCTGCAGGACTATTTCTTCTGGACTGCTTAGAGCAACTACTTTATTATATTGTTATTTATGACCAATTACCTTGGTGAACATACAAAAGGCAAAACTGGGAAATGTCATATAACACAAAACTCAAAGAGACAGTGAACATAGCAGCTAACAGAATCAATTCAAAAGTCCCTGATAGGCAACACTGATCCACACTGAAAACTACACTGAGCCAAAAAGTCAAGTATAAATGTGCAATGTGGGAAAGACACAGTTTCATAAAAGCACAAGTGTAGAGAGCACTTGATAATGTTGGTCACCATCAATTTGCAACACAAATTAGAACTGCAAGATAATTCTGCCAGGACAGGGTTATTTTTGTACATATCTGGCCCACCACAGAAAATTGGGAGGGGCCTAACAAGGGAAAACTGCTACCCAAAGTGCTACTGCGATTTCAGGGCGGAGAGAGGGAGAAGGAAGGAAGTTCTCATGCAACTAGATGACCCTAAAACTTTGTGTATCTGCTACAGAACCACACTGTGGGGATGTAGAAACTGACTGTCACATACAACTGACAGTCTAGATACCCACTCATATGAAAATTTGCTAAAATTCTTTCTTGTTCTTAGTTGAAAGCTGAAGAGTCAGACTTTAAATGATGTCAAATGATAGGACAGGTTTCTTTGGCAAGTTAGATCTTTGTCACTGAAGGTAATTAATAAAGGGAAACAAAGTAAAATAAGATAAGCTAGTTGCTAGTGATTAGTATCTGTAATTCTAACAATCTGAAGATATTAGTTCAAAGGCAGTCCAGGCAGACAAATGTACAAAACTCTTGTCTTCAACTAACCAGCAAAAATTCAGAAATGGAGAGGCATGACTCCAGGAGTAGAGCACCAGCTATGAGCAAAAAAGCCAGACATGAGCTTGAAGCTGAGTTCAAGCCCTAATACTGGCACAAAAAAATAAGTAAAATACCCCATCAGACATGGTGGCATGTGCCTGAAACAGCAGCAATCGGGAGGTTGAGGGAGAACTAAGTTTTAGGCCTGCCCAATCTTGTGCAAAGGCAGGAGAACTGTCAAAACAATATAAAAACAAAAAGCCAGGGGCTCGAGTGGTAGACAGCTTATCTAGCATTGAGTGAGGCACAGTTTAAAACAAAAATAATATAAGTCTTAAACAAGGGCTAGGGGTATGGCTCAGCAGGAGCACTTGTCTAGCAAGGGCAAGACCCTGGGTTCTATCCACAGCACCACTAAACAAAGACTTACAAGGAAGAATGGACTATACCTTCTTTCCTTTCTGGTTTTGTTTCTTTTTGTTTGTTTTGCATCTGTTCTGGGGCTTGAACTCAAAGCCTGGGCACTGTCCCTGAGCTTCTTTTGCTCAAGGTGAGCACTCTACTAGAGTGGCTTGGAACCACGATCCTCAGATCTCAGCCTCCTAAGCAGCTGGGATTACAGGTGTGAGCCACCAACGCTCAGGTCTCTTATTTCCTTTCTACCTTATGATTCTACTTCCAAGTATATGGAGTTAACCATAACATTTTCAGCTTAGAAAGTTAGAAAATTATCAACAAAACAAATGAGAAGAGAGCCAATTTTTTTTAAGTGTGTGTGTGGGTGTGGGTGTGGGGGGGGAGAACCAGCACAAAAATACTACTGGGTTGGATGCTGCATGAATAACTGAGGGATGTTGGGAAAAGCTGCAAATTGGGAATAGGACTGAGCTAGGTGTGACCAGGGTTAGTGTTGGTCAACAGGTAGTTCCAAGCTCCAATCTGGTGCCAGTCACTGTTCCAGGTACTGAGAATAAAGCAGCTAACAAAATGATCCCACTTTCTGACCTCCTGCAGCTCCCAGCCTAAAACAAAAGTAAAAAATCTATTATGTACTGTCTAGCACATCCGAGTGAAGTGCACTCAGCATCCCAATCTCATCCTGGAAGACAGAACATTAACTAACCATCTCTAAACTTTGATTTCCTCATCTTCCTACTTCAATTAGAGGAGGATTACACATATACAGCACTTAGCAATACCATTGTTGGTACCCAATGAATCTATGTACCCTCAAGTTTGCTGTGCCATCACAAAGACAATTTTCTTGGCCTCCCCATTTAAAAGCATACACTGCTATTTGCCAAGGGCCAACTTAAGGGATTTTCATACCTTCTATATTACATGACTCACAAACATGGTGAGGAAATAGGAGAGAGGTGACAGGAAAGCATATTAAATAGTTATGCAGGCTGAGATAGGGTCATCCCTGACAGGACAGAGAATATTCCTCTAGTCTGCTCATGTACATTTGTTTCACACAAACAGGACGTTCTCCTTAAACCACAAGAGACCTCAAAGTTCAAAAACACGATATGACAAAAGCAAGAGAAACTGCTGAGTCCTAAATGCAACCACACAACCAGCAATTGGTGCAGGGGCAATGTTAACGCTCCCTTAGCCCAACTAAGTCAGCAATCCCCCAGGACTTCAGATGTGGCCAAGAGGTAACTAGAGATTTGAGAAAAAGGGAAGTGGGGGAAGAGGTATAAGGCTCCCTGTCAGATAAAAGCTGTGTTTTAAGATACCGTTTTTCTTTTTCATTCTTATTCTCTCAGGGGCACACAATGGAGTCTTTGAGAGGGCTACACAACATGTGACACTATCATGGCTAATGGAATATGTGCTTGCATGTTCCCTTCTAGGATTCTCTGAGGGAAGTACTCCAGGGACTCAATCATTTAAGAGTGCAAAGGGACCCTAAAACTGAAAAGAGACCAAAAACGAAGAGAAGGGTTTCCTAGGGAAGAAACATACTCTACTTAATGTGCCGTTTGCAAGAAGTATCATACAGCAGGAGGCTGGGAAAGAACTGTCAACTGAATCTGAAATGCAGACAAATGAAGAGACACTTTTGGGTATGCAATCAAAATGACAATTGTATATAGGAGAAGCCAGAATGTTTCTGATATAAACTGGAAAGGTCATTCAAATAAGCTCTAGTAATTTTCATCTTTTGTGTGCCTATGTGCAAGTACTAGAGCTTGAACTCAGAGCCTTGTCACTGTCCTTAGCTTTTCTGCTCAAGGCTAGCCTTCCACCATTTCCAGTTTTTTGGTGGTTAATTGGAGATTAGAACTTTCCTGCCTGGGATGACTTTGAACCATGATCCTGAGTAGCTAGGACTACAGACATGAGCCACTGGTGCCTGGCTAGCACTTTTCACCTTAATTGTACTTGACTGGTCTGAAGAGTTATATGGAAGACACCACACTAGCAAGGATTCAAGAACTCAAGGTTAAAACCCAGTATCGTTTCCTAACTGCTTTTTTGACATGACAAAAAAAAAAAGTCCTTTATGCATAATTTCTAACTTTACATGTTCAAATTTAAAAAAACTAGAATAACAGATATTATGTCTGAATGGAAAAGCACTGTTAATTAAATTTTTTTTTTTACTTAAAAGTAGCTTATAAGCTGGAACAGCAGCACATCAGTATGTAGTACCTGAACGGTGGGGTGGTGACCAAAACCTGCTCCACATGCCAGAATACCTACCAAGTGCGCAAAGGAGAGGCAGGTATTACAAGAACTAAATTGGTCTTCTTATATTTCCAGTGTTACCAATCTACAGCAGAAATTCCTCACAATGAATCCTAGGTTCCAAGTAGCAGGGACATAATGGAGATGACATGGACTACATGAGAGCTGTCCATGAGTAGCCACAGCACAACAGGTACTTCACTGACAGTCA